>NC_057806.1:407343323-407366096 GCF_018294505.1 Triticum aestivum
GAGAGGACATGGGGGCCGACCTGGGCCGGCCTGGTTGGCCCGATGGCCAGCTGGGCCGCGGTCCAGCAGGGGGGGGGGGCTTCTCTTTCTCTTTTTTTGTTAGCTTAGTTTTTCTCTTTTGTATTTTCTTTTCTTTTATTTATTTACTTTTCTGTTTTAAATAATTTTAAATTATTTAGGTCTTTTATAAAAATGTGTTTATTTCACGATAATTTCCTATGCAATATTTGGCAACCCCCGAACATTTAGTATTTAATATTTGAAAACTTTTATGGTTTGCCTCAATTTGAATTTGAATTTGAATCGGTTTTGAACTAACGCGAGATTAATCAACAGTAATCGAGGTGACGTGGCATCATTAGCGAAGGATTAGTGTAGCGTAACTATCCGGGCGTCACATACTCCTAGATCACTATTGCACTCCCTTGCCAAACACAATGTAGGGTATACAATAGATCTGGTACATAGCATGGCATACTTTATATAACCTATGGCTGAGGCATAGGGAATGACTTTCATCCTCTTTCTATCTTCTGCCGTGGTCGGGCTTTGAGTCTTACTCAACTTCACACCTTGCAACACATGCAAGAACTCTTTCTTTGACTGTTCCATTTTGAACTAATTCAAAATCCCGTCAAGGTATGTACTCATTGAAAAACTTATCAAGTGTCTTGATCTATCTCTATAGATCTTGATGCTCAATATGTAAGCAGTTTCACTGAGGTCTTTCTTTGAAAAACTCCTTTCAAACACTCATTTATGCTTTGCAGAATAATTCTACATTATCTTCGATCAACAATATGTCATTCACATATACTTATCAGAAATGCTGTAGTGCTCCCACTCACTTTCTTGTAAATACAGGCTTCACCGCAAGTCTGTATAAAACTATATGCTTTGATCAACTCATCAAAGCATATATTCCAACTCCGAGATGCTTGCACCAGTCCATAGATGGATCGCTGGAGCTTGCACATTTTGTTAGCACCCTTTGGATCGTTAAAATCTCCTGGTTGCATCATATACAACTCTTCTTCCAGAAATCCATTCAGGAATGCAGTTTTGATATCCATTTGCCAGATTTCATCAAATGTGGCAATTGCTAACATGATTCGGATAGACTTAAGCACCTCTACGAGTGAGAAAATCTCATCGTAGTCAACACTTTGAACTTGTCGAAAACATTTTTGCGACAATTCGAGCTTTGTGGATAGTAACACTACTATCAGTGTCCGTCTTCCTCTTGAAGATCCATTTATTTTCTATGGCTTGCCGATCATCGGGCAAGTCAACCAAAGTCCACACTTTGTTCTCATACATGGATCCTATCTCAGATTTCATGGCCTCAAACCATTTCGCGGAATATGGGCTCATCATCGCTTCTTTCATAGTTCGCAGGTTCGTCATGGTCAAGTAACATGACCTGCAGAACAGGATTACCGTACCACTCTGGTGCGGAACGTACTCTGGTTGACCTACGAGGTTCGGTAGTAACTTGATCTGAAGTTTCATGATCATCATCATTAACTTCCTCACTAATTGGTGTAGGCATCACTGGAATAGATTTCTGTGATGAACTACTTTCCAATTTGGGAGAAGGTACAATTACCTCATCAAGTTCTACTTTCCTCCCAGTCACTTCTCTCGAGAGAAACTCCTTCTCTAGAAAGGATCCATTCTCAGCAACAAATATCTTGCCTTCGGATCTATGATAGAAGGTGTACCCAACTGTTACTTTTGGGTATCCTATGAAGATGCACTTCTCTGACTTGGGTTTGAGCATATCAACATGAAACTTTTTCACATAAGCATCGCAACCCCAAACTTTAAGAAACGACAACTTTTGTTTCTTGCCAAACCACAGTTCATACGGTGTCATCTCAACGGATTTAGATGGTGCCCTATTTAACGTGAATGTAGTTGTCTCTAATGCATAACCCCAAAACGATAGTGGTAAATTGGTAAGAGGCATCATAGATCGCACCATATCTAATAAAGTATGGTTACGACATTCGGACACACCATTACATTGTGGTGTTCCAGGTGGCGTCAGTAGTGAAACTATTTCACATTATTTTAACTGAAGGCCAAACTCGTAACTCAAATATTTTTCTTCTGCGATTAGAAACTTTTATTTTTGTTACGATGATTCTTCTGAAATTCTTTGAACTTTTCAAATGTTACAGACTTGTGTTTCATCATGTAGATATACTCATATCTGCTCAAATCATCTGTGAAGATCAGAAAATAATGATACCCGCCGCGAGCCTCTATTCACCGGACCACACACATCTGTATGTATGATTTCCAACAAATCTGTTGCTTGCTCCATAGTTCCAGAGAATGGCATTTTAGTCATCTTGCCCATGAGGCACGGTTCACAAGTACCAAGTGATTCATAATCAAGTGGTTCCAAAAGTCCATCAGTATGGAGTTTCTTCATGCGCTTTATACTGATATGACCTAAATGGCAGTGCCACAAATAATTTGCACTATCATTATTAACTTTGCATCTTTTGGCTTCAATATTATGAAAATGTGTATCACCATGATCGAGATCCAACAAACCATTTTCATTGGGTGTATGACCATAGAAGGTTTTATTCATGTAAACAGAACAGCAATCATTCTCTAACTTACATGAATAACCGTATCGCAATAAACATGATCCAATCATATTCATGCTCAACGCAAACACTAAATAACATTTATTTTAGGTTTAACACTAATCCCGAAAGTATAGGGAGTGTGCGATGATGATCATATCAATCTTGGAACCATTTCCAATACACATCGTCACTTCACCCTTAACTAGTCTCTGTTCATTTTGCAACTCCCGTTTCGAGTTACTATTCTTAGCAACTTAACTAGTATCAAATACCGAGGGGGTGCTATAAACACTAGTAAAGTACACATCAATAACATGTATATCCAATATACCTTTGTTCACCTCGCCATCCTTCTTATCCGCCAAATACTTGGGGCAGTTTCGCTTCTAGTGACCAGTCCCTTTGCAGTAGAAGCACTCAGTCTCAGGCTTAGGTCCAGACTTGGGCTTCTTCACTTGAGCAGCAACTTGCTTGCCGTTCTTCTTGAAGTTCCCCTTCTTCCCTTTGCCCTTTTCTTGAAACTAGTGGTCTTTGTCAACCATCAACACTTGATGCTTTTCTTGATTTCTACCTTCGTCGATTTCAACATCACGAAGAGCTTGGGAATTACTTTTGTCATCCCTTGCATATTATAGTTCATCACTAAGTTCTAGTAACTCGGTGATAGTGACTAGAGAACTTTGTCAATTACTCTCTTATCTGGAATATTAACTCCCACTTGATTCAAGCAATTGTAGTACTCAGACAATCTTAGCACATGCTCACTGGTTGAGCTATTCTCCTCCATCTTGTAGGCAAAGTACTGTCAGAGGTCTCATACCTCTCGACATGGGCATGAGTATGAAATACCAATTTCAACTCTTGGAACATCTTATATGCTCCATGGCGTTCAAAACGTATTTGAAGCCCCGATTCTAAACTGTTAAGCATGGTGCACTAAACTATCAAGTAGTCATCATATTGAGCTAGCCAAACGTTCATAACGTCTGCATCTGCTCCTGCAATAGGTTTGTCACCTAGGGGTGCATCAAGGACATAATTCTTCTATGCAGCAATGAGGATAAACCTCAGATCACGGATCCAATCCGCATCATTGCTACTAACATCTTTCAACTTAGTTTTCTCTAGGAACATATCAAAAATAAGACAGGGGAGGTAAAAGCAAGCTATTGATCTACAACATAGATATGCTAATACTACCAGGACTAAGTTCATGATAAATTAAAGTTCAGTTAACCATATTACTTAATAACTCCCACTTAGATAGACATCCCTCTAATCATCTAAGTGATCACGTGATCCATATCAACTAAACCATGTCCGATCATCACGTGAGATGGAGTAGTTTCAATGGTGAACATCACTATGTTGATCATATCTACTATATGATTCACGCTCGACCTTTCGATCTTAGTGTTTCGAGGCCATATCTGCATATGCTAGGCTCGTCAAGTTTAACCTGAGTATTCCGCGTGTGCAACTGTTTGACACCCGTTGTATTTGAACATAGAGCCTATCACACCCGATCATCACGTGGTGTCTCAGCACGAAGAACTTTTGCAACGGTGCATACTCAGGGAGAACACTTATACATTGGAATTTAGTGAGAGATCATCTTATAATGCTAGCGTCGATCTAAGAAAAATAAGATGCATAAAAGATAAACATCACATGCAATCAATATAAGTGATATGATATGGCCATCATCATTTTGTGCTTGTGATCTCCATCTCCGAAGCACCTTCATGATCACCATCGTCACCGGCGCGACACCTTGATCTCCATCGTAGCATCGTTGTTGTCTCGCCATCTTATGCTTCTACGACTATCGCTACCGCTTAGTGATAAAGTAAAGCATTACAGGGTGATTGCATTGCATACAATAAAGCGACAACCAGATAGCTCCTGCCAGTTGCCGATAACTCGGTTACAAAACATGATCATCTCATACAATAAAATATAGCATCATGTCTTGACCATATCACATCACAAAATGCCCTGCAGAAACAAGTTAGACGTCCTCTACTTTGTTGTTGCAAGTTTTACGTGGCTGCTACGGGCTGAGCAAGAACCTTCTTACCTATGCATCAAAACCACAATGATAGTTTGTCAAGTTAGTGCTGTTTTAACATTCTCAAGGACCGGACGTAGCCACACTCGGTTCAACTAAAGTTGGAGAAAATGACACCCGCTAGTCACCTGTGTGCATAGCACGGCGGTAAAACCAGTCTCGCATAAGCGTACACGTAATGTCGGTCCGGGCCGCTTCATCCAACAATACCGCCGAACCAAAGTGTGACATGCTGGTAAGCAGCATGACTTATATCGCCCACAACTCACTTGTGTTCTACTCGTGCATATTACATCAACGCATAAAACCTGGCTCGGATGCCACTGTTGGGGAACGTAGTAATTTCAAAAAAATTCCTACGCACACGCAAGATCATGGTGATGCATAGCAACGAGAGGGGAGAGTGTTGTCCACGTACCCTCGTAGACCAAAAACGGAAGCGTTAGTACAACGCGGTTGATGTAGTCGTACGTCTTCACGATCTGAACGACCCAAGCACCGAACATACGGCACCTCCGAGTTCAGCACATGTTCAGCTCGATGACGTCTCGCGAACTCCGATCCAGCATAGCTTCACGGGAGAGTTCCGTCAGCACGACGACATGATGACGGTAATGATGTTGCTACCGACGCAGGGCTTCGCCTAAGCACCGCTACGATATGACCAAGGTGGAATATGGTGGAGGGGGGCATCGCACACGGTTGGAAGAGATCAACAGATCAACTTGTGTGTCTAGAGGTGCCCCCTGCCCCCGTATGTAAAGGATGGAGGAGGGGAGGCCAGCCAGCCCCTAGGGTGCGCCAGAAGTGTGGAGTCCTACTAGGACTCCCTAGTCCTAGCTAGTAGGATTCCTCCTCCCACATGGTATAGGAAAAGGGGAAGGGAAAAGGAGAAGGAAGGAAGGGGGCGCCCCCCTCCCTAGTCCAATTCGGACCAGACCATGGGGAGGGGTGCGGCCACCTTTTGAGGCCTTCCTCTCCTTTCCCGTATGGCCCATTAAGGCCCAATACGAATTCTCATAACTCTCCGGTACTCCGAAAAATACCCGAATCACTCGGAATCTTTCCGATGTCCGAATATAGTCGTCCAATATATAGATTTTTACGTCTCGACCATTTCGAGACTCCTCGTCATGTCCCCGATCTCATCCGTGATTCCGAACTACCTTCGGTACATCAAATCACATAACTCATAATACAAATCGCCACCGAACTTTAAGCGTGTGGACCCTATGGGTTCGAGAACTATCTAGACATGACTGAGACACGTCTCCGGTCAATAACCAATAGCGGAACCTGGATGCTCATATTGGCTCCCACATATTCTACGAAGATCTTTATCGGTCAAACCGCATAACAACATACGTTGTTCCCTTTGTCATCGGTATGTTACTTGCCCGAGATTCGATCGCCGGTATCTCAATACCTAGTTCAATCTCGTTACTGGCAAGTCTCTTTACTCGTTCTGTAATACATCATCCCGCAACTAACTCATTAGTTACAATGCTTGCAAGGGTTATAGTGATGTGCATTACTGAGTGGGCCCAGAGATACCTCTCCAACAATCGGAGTGACAAATCCTAATCTCGAAATACGCCAACCCAACAAGTACCTTTGGAGACACCTGTAGAGCACGTTTATAATCACCCAGTTACATTGTGACGTTTGGTAGCACACAAAGTGTTCCTCCGGTAAACGGGAGTTGCATAATCTCATAGTCATAGGAACATGTATAAGTCATGAAGAAAGCAACAGCAACATACTAAACGATCAAGTGCTAAGCTAACGGAATGGGTCAAGTCAATCACATCATTCTCCTAATGATGTGATCCCGTTAATCAAATGACAACTCATGTCTATGGTTAGGAAACATAACCATCTTTGATAAACGAGCTAGTCAAGTAGAGGCATACTAGTGACACTCTGTTTGTCTATGTATTTACACATGTAACATGTTTCCGGTTAATACAATTCTAGCATGAATAGTAAACATTTATCATGATATAAGGAAATAAATAATAACTTTATTATAGCCTCTAGGGCATATTTCCTTGAAAAAGAACCAAATCGTTGACTGTCCAGACGCTGAAGCTCTAGAAGCTTTCAAACATAGCATCCGTGACGAATGGCTCGCTCGCCACCTCGGCCAAGAAAAGCCAAAATCCATGGCGGCCCTCACGGCACTAATGACCCAATTTTGTGCGGGCGAGGACAGTTGGTTGGCCCATAGCAAAAACAATGCAAGCGAGTCGGCACCCCTGAAGCTAAAAATAACAAAGACAAGTCTCAACACAATAGACACAAGCGCCGAAATAGCGGTGACAACACCGAGGATACGACAGTCAACGTCGGATTCAGTGGCTCTATGTCCGGTCAGCGGAAGAAGCCATTCCAAAAGAACAATCCGGGCCCATCCATCTTGGACCGCATACTTGATCGTCCATGCCAGATTCACGGCACCCCCAACAAGCCTCCTAATCATACAAATAGAGAGTGTTGGGTTTTCAAACAGGCCGGCAAATTAAATGCTGAGAACAGGGAAAAAGGATCGCAAAGCGAGGACGACGACGACGAGCCATGGCAGCCGAACACAGGGGGACAGAAGAAGTTTCCCCCTCAGGTCAAAATGGTGAACATGATATATGCCACCCACATCCCCAAGAGGGAGCGCAAGCGTGCGCTTAGGGCCATTTACGTGATAGAGCCAGTCGCCCCAAAATTCAATCCATGGTTGTCGTGCCCGATCACTTTTGATCGCCGGGACCACCCGGCCAGTATCCGTCACGGGGGCTCAGCCGCGCTAGTTTTGGACCTAATAATTGATGGGTTTCACCTCACTCGCGTCCTTATGGATGGTGGTAGCATCTCAATCTGCTCTATCAGGATACAGCGCGGAAAATGGGCATGAACCCATCAAGGATCAAGCCTACAAGGACTACCTTTAAAGGAATCATACCAGGTGTAGAAGCCCGCTGTACGGGCTTAATCACATTAGAGGCTGTCTTCGGATCTCTGGACAACTTCCGAAGCGAAGAGTTAATCTTCGATATCGTCCCATTCCACAGCGGCTATCATGCACTGCTCGGACGAACTCCATTTGCTCGATTCAACACAGTGCCACACTATGCTTATCTCAAGCTCAATATGCCCGGTCCAAGCAGCGTCATACCAGTCAATGGCAATACGGAACGCTCTCTCCATATGGAAGAGCACACAGCTGCCCTAGCAGCAGAAGTACGAAGTGGCCTTCTCAAGCAGACACCTTCATTCGGCTGACGAGCCCGCGGACATCCTCAAGAGGGTCCGAACTACTCTGGGGCAGGAGAGATCGGCTCGTCAGGAGCTCGACTAGCAATCCGGCCTCCTTCTCAGTCCCGATCAAGTGGTGGCATTTGTGTCGCGCGTACATAACTACACACTTAAAATTCCATGGGCATTGACGGAGGCACAGATAACTTATGATCCATGGCATGACTCAACCGATATCGGATACACACAAACTTTCACTTTTACTTGTTTTCCTTTCAGGTCTCAATCCCACAGGCCCCATCGGGGGGTCTGGTCATCGATCCTCTTGTAGGATAAATACACCAAGACCGCGAGAAGCGCGGACATATGGGGAACTTTTTAGGTGATTCCGTTAATGATAACTCTACCTATTTTCCAGGACCCATATGCAGCTCTCCCCTGGTTCCGGCATGTTAAATAGCCTATTGCTTATTGCACTATTTGTATCAATGCGCCTTGACGTACTAATTACATTACAATGAAAACAGTTTGTAGCTGGAGCTTTAGGACCCTAGCTTTTCACCTTTACGTCTTTTACGTTTTCTTTCTCTCTTTTCTTTTTCAGATTCCCTATGGATAACCCCATCAGGTAGCACCCGTACACTTTGGTACATTTGACGTTTGCCAGGGGCTTTATAGCACCTTACACTACGGCAACAAAAGTCCGAACACTTTCTATAAGTATAGTTCGACACCCCGAATTTAGCATTATATGCATTGGCTCTGAATCATGTCTTTGGTCAATAGTTGGGTTGCCCGGCTCCTGTGCTTGCTACCCTACGTTCCGCTACATCGGCTAGGGTAGTAAAGGGAGAACTACTGCGATTGTGTCCTGGTCTAAACCGGATGAGCACCTCAGTAGAGAAAGCCAAAAACTGACTGTCATGATGCGGCGAGAGTTGGTCAGCTGTTTGGAGGTCTCAAATCATTGGAGATTTTTCCGCATTTCGCGAAGGATCGATACTTCCCGATCAGACGCTGACAACACTCTGGTTCGTATACCAGGGGCTGTGCCTATGTTTTATTATAAAACTCCTATGGCTAAGTGAGGGCGTTCAAGCCGTATAGTCTGGTTGCCTGGTTCGTTGCGCTAAACAACTCCTTCGAGGACCATATAATTGGATCAAGATTGTTTAGATTCCATCCCGAACACCTCCATACTACCTACGCGAGGGTTGAAGCCGACAACTGGTTAACCCTCAGATTTCATCCAACACGGCCGCACAAGAGGAAACAGTCAAAACATAATAAAAATTATATATTACAAAGCGGATTTGTTGTCATCATACGAGACAAAATACGAGTGTATTCACTCGAAAATAACGTCCTGCCCGCACTGCATGGCTACAATACGAGACCCCTCGAGGACATCCGCAAAATAGCGCTCGGGTGTACGGTGCTCCTTGCCCTTCGACGGCCCCTTGGTCAGCTCGATGGCGTCCATTTTCGCCCACCACATCTTGCAGCGAGCAAAGGATATCTGGGCACCTTCAATACAGACCGACCGCTTTACCACCGCAAGTCGCAGGAAGTCACTAACAAGCCGCTTCATAAGCCCGAAGTAGCTGCTGGGTACCGACGCGGCAGGCCATAGTCGGACTATCAGGTCCCTCATGGCCAGCTCGGCTTCCTTGTGCAGCTCGACCAACTGTTTCAACTGGTCGCTGAAGGATACCGAATGTTCTGGTCCAAAATATTAAGACCAGAACAACTTCTCCGTAGAACTCCCTTCCTCGGCTCGATAGAATTCAGCAGCATCAGATACGCTGTGCGGCATAACCGTAAATGCCCCTGTGGAGCACCAAATTCGGGTAAGCAATAGGAGCGTTCCCTTCATCAACTTGCTTTGCATAATGAAAAACTTACCCGCCCCAATCTTCTTAGCCACCTGGAGTTCCTGAAGAGCGCTCCGGGCTTCGGCTTGAGCCACTTGTGCGCTCTGGCGAGCCTTGGCAAGTTCGGACGCCTGCGCCTTAGAATCACGCTCTAGGGAAGCTCTTGCTGCACCTCGCTGACCCGGGCCTCGTGCTTTTCGCATGCAGCGTGTTCCTTGGCCGCTTTGTCCTCGGCCTCGGCTAATACCTTCTTGAGGGACGCCACCTCGGTTGTGGCCCCTAGCATAGTCCATGACACTTTAGTCAGCACGCAGTATTCATCCTTCCTAACATACACGCACATGTTACTGCATACCTTTGTTGTCCTCCAGCTGCGTCTTCACAAGACTGGGCTCTTCCTCGGCCTGCTCCAGGCTCCGTTTCAGTTCGGAGACCTCCGCAGTATGAGCGGCAGCAGCCAGCAGCGACGCCTCCTTATTCACATAGACATCATATGTAAGACTCCTGCGAAACTTGTTTTGATCCTTTGTTCGGCTTTTCTTTCCGAACACCGAACAGAGCATCAGGGGCTACTGTCTATGTTGTGATATTCTTTCTACAATTATTATTACATCAAAGCCTGTTAAAAGGCTAGTGCAGGCTTTGGTCAGTCCACTTCTGGCAGACTGAACCTTTTTGATCACCATACCCATGAGGGCACGATGCTCATCTACAATGGAAGCGTCTCACAGCGCTTCCAGTAGATAATCCGGTGCCTCTGGTCGGATAGAGGTCACCAGTGTAACAGGCACACCCCCTCCTTTCAGGGAAGGCCGTTCTCTAGACTTTGGAGCCAT
Organism: Triticum aestivum; assembly: GCF_018294505.1. Taxonomy (NCBI): domain Eukaryota; kingdom Viridiplantae; phylum Streptophyta; class Magnoliopsida; order Poales; family Poaceae; genus Triticum; species Triticum aestivum. Next base: position 407,353,963 of record NC_057806.1, read on the forward strand.
ATAGGTCTCCGGAATGATATCCGGCTAAGGGTCGAATGGGACTCGGCCCCCACCATCAGTCTCCATGGGGGTTTCTTCCCCCATGTGTCCGGCGGCCGTGGAGTCACCCTTGGACACTGCCCTGACGATCTCCGGAGCCTCCCCTTTGTTGGGGAAGGCCCTTTGGGACACCACCTCGTCATCACTCTTGGGTGAGGCAGAGTGAGCAGGTGGCGGCGACATGCTAGCCATCTCCTTTGAGTCTAGCGAGCCCTCTGTCGAGGACTGCGGAGAACCATTGTGGGCCGGACTGCAATAGCATAAATTAAACATATTAACATTGCATAGGGGAAGGGCCGGACATTTGGACGAGCATAAGGTCTTGGGTACTTACGAAGCGGCCCGAGGCTTGGTCTGGGGCATTCGTTCCGGACTGCTATCGACATCCCACGCGGAGTTATTCATGAGGGAGTCCTTCCCCCTCTTGGGTGCCTTCGCCTCCAGGTTTGTGGAGGCCACCCTTTTCTTCCTTCCCCCCTCAGGGGGGAGTTGTCTTCCTCCTCCTCCTCCTCCTCGCCGTCTTCGGCGACCGAAGGGTTAGTCTCATCTTCGGACGACAGTTCCAAAGAATCCTTTCGATGAAGGCCACTCCTGGTTCCCTTGGTTGCCTTTTTGGTCTTCTTCTCTGGCACGTCATAAGGCACCGGGAACAACATCTTCGTCAAGAGTGGGGTCTCTTCGTCTTCGAGTAGCGGGGCTGGACAGTTAATCTGCCTCACTATGCCAACCCAGGCCTAAGGAAAAAATTGATTGGAGAGCTTAGACTTCTTTCTTGCAATACACTAGTAAAGGTTATGCCTTGAGAGCGTGAAAAAACTTACCGAATTAGCTTGGCACTTTGAGCTAAGCCCATGATCCTCGGTTGTAGGCGGTGGTGTCTTGCCGGCCTTGAAGAGCACTTTCCAGATATCCTCATGCGTTGTGCTGAAGAGCTCTAGCAGCGTCTGGTGCTTAGCCGGATCGATTTCCCATAAATAACAAGTCTGGCGTTGGCACGGGAGGATCCGGCGGATGAGCATAACCGGGATCACATTGACAAGCTTAATCTTTATGGATATCATGTTCTGGATGCATGTCTGGAGCCCTGTCAGCTCGCTCGGAGCACCCCGAGTTAGGCCCTTCTCTTGCCAGGAGGTGAGTCGCATCGGAACTCCGGATCGGAATTGGGGGGCCGCCGTCCAGTTAGTGTCGCGTGACTCGGTGATGTAGAACCACCCTGATTGCCACCCCTTCACCATCTCCATGAAAGAACCTTCGGGCCAGGTGACGTTGGGTATCTTACCCAATATAGCTCCTCCGCACTCTGCCTGTTGGCCTCTCGCCACCTTTGGCTTCACATTAAAGGTCTTCAGCCATAGGCCAAAGCGAGGTGGAATGCGGAGAAAGGCCTCGCACATGACTATAAATGCCAAGATGTTGAGGATAAAGTTAGGGGCTAGATCATGGAAGTCTAGCCCATAATAAAACATCAATCCACGGACAAACGAGTGGAGAGGAAATCCCAGCCCGCGGACAAAATGCGTGAAGACCACCACTCTCTCATGAGGCTCGGGGGTGGGGACGATCTGTCCCTCGGATGGGAGTCGGTGAACGATCTCCATGGCCAGGTATCTGGCCTCTCGGAGCTCCTCTATATTTTCCCTCTTAACGGAGGAGGTCATCCACTTGCCGCCGGCTCCGGATCCTGACATGGTTGGGTGCTGGTTTGAATGAGGACTTGGGTGCTGGAGCTCAAGGACGGAGAGGCAGGAGGAAAACATGGGGGAAGAAGGAGGAATCTTATCTCCTTATAAGGGCGGTGAATATCGAACGCCCCCCCATTCGCCTGAAAATTCACCTGCTCCCAAGGTTGTGTAAACGGCATGGTTGGGTTACCCGCACCCGTATTGATGAGAATCCCATGATAAGGGGATGCGATCTTTGCTTTGACAAGACGTGCCAATGACAATCGCGTCTCGAAACATGGGGCTAAAAACGGTTAGAAATTATGACCGGATAGGCGTGATGTCACATTACTAAAGTTGTCAGCAGATGGGACTCGTGTGTTATTATATTCTCTCTATGGTTGTGTGCGGTGTGTTTTACAGGTTCGGACACGTTTGTTTCATCCGAAGACTATTTTTTGGAGTTTGGAAGGAGGAACCCGCCTTGCAATGCCGAAGACAACACTACGCGCCGGATACCTTGTCATTGAAGCCAGGTTCAGGGGCTACTGAGGGAGTCCTGGACTAAGGGGTCCTCGGGCGTCCGGCCTGTTATCTATGGGCCAGACTGATGGGTTGTGAAGATATGAAGACCGAAGACGGTGCCCGTGTCCGGATGGGACTCTCCTTGGCGTGGAAGGCAAGCTTGGCGAACAACTATGAAGATTCCATATTATGTAACCGACTCTGTGTAACCCTAGATCCCCTCAGTGTCTATATAAACCAGAGGACTTAGTCCGGATAGGAGATACTCAATACCGTAGTCATACAGGCTAGACTTCTAGGATTTAGCCATTACAATCTCGTGGTAGATCAACTCTTGTAATACTCATACCCATCAATATCAATCAAGCAGGACGTAGGGTGTTACCTCCATCAAGAGGGCCCGAACCTGGGTAAAACTTCGTGTCCCGTGTATCATGTTACCATCAATCTTAGACGCACAGTTCGGGACCCCCTACCCGAGATCCGCCGGTTTTGACACCGACACTTACCACGAGTGATTGTGCGAGGTCTGTGTGATCTTAGCTCAAGGATAATACGGTGAGGACTCTGTGTCCGGGACTGTGTGTCCTTAGGTTTAAATACCTAGCCGCTCCAACGAGGCGTACGACTTTCACAGCAGTTGGAACTGGTCTACCAAATCATCGTCTTCACCAAGCTACTGGTTCTATTTCCTCAACCCTTTCATTTCCTCATTCATGTGTTAATGAATTTGATCGTTACTGTTTGAAGACTTTGACTAAAGACTTTCTCAATTTCCTCAATCCTAATTCTTCACTCACTTTGTCTTCAGCCAGTTTATCATGTTTACACGCTACTTATGCTCTGTGCTTGTTTCATTTCATCGTGATGACTGTGTTACTGCCATGTTATGCTTGCACTTGAGTACTTATTCCGCTGCTAGTAGTTCGTTTCTTAGGAAATTCGTCACCTAGAATTTCCTCAATGATGAATTTGTAAAAATCGCCTATTCACCCCCCTCTAGTCGATATAACGCACTTTCAATTGGTATCAGAGCAAGGTACTCCCTTGTTCTATGTGATTTTGGTTTTACCACCTGGAGTTTTAGTTATGTCGACCACAGGAATGAAGAAAGTGACTTGCCCCATCTTTGACGGTCATGACTATCCCAAGTGGAAGGCCATAATGAGGAAGCGCCTCATGGCACTGAACAGCGAGCTGTGGACCGTCACTGAGATTGGTCTTACCGATCTATGCAAGATGGCGGATGTTGATGATATTCGCAAGTACACTTGACTTGACATCATGGCGAAGGATATCATCTGCTCCTGCCTATCCAGAGATCAGTTCAGGCTCATTATGTATCTCTGCAATGCGAAGCTTATCTGGGACCGAATCTGTGATGTCTATGAAGGTCATCGAACTCGTCATGATCCCTAGTTTGATGATTTCAAGGAATCACTCTAAACGACGACTTTCGAACCTGAACCATCATCTTCAGCACCATGCCTCATGGAAAAAGGTGCAAAGGTAACCGAGTGTTCCTCATCTGCGTCTTGTGATGATGAATCTGATGATGATTTTGGACCGAGCTATTCCAAGCTTGCTACTATTGCCACTAAACAACAAAAAGCTTTGGAAAAGGTTCAAAATATGTTAGACAAAAGCGATGACCTGTTGGGTGAAGAAACGGATTGAACTCAAACTCTGACTGAAAATCTTCAGAGACTTCAGTCAAAGTTTGATAACCTTCAGAGTCATCATAACACTCTCTTAGCTGATCATGAGAAGCTTTCTTATGAATTTCTTCGAAGAAAACATGATCTTGAAAATATAAGGGTGAGTTGTGAAGATCTTTAGAAGAAGAATGATTCATTGCTTGCTCTACAGGCCAGTTCCACTCAGGATGAATTCATTCCACCATGTTTGAAATGCATTGAACGTGAATCTGCTAATTCTTCACCTGAAAGTTCAAATGCTTCTATTGCTGCAAATGAAGGAAATATTCCCTAGAGGCAATAATAAAGTTATTATTTATTTCCTTATTTCATGATAAATGTTTATTATTCATGCTAGAATTGTATTAACCAGAAACATAATACATGTGTGAATACATAGACAAACATAGTGTCACTATATGCCTCTACTTGACTAGCTCGTTAATCAAAGATGGTTAAGTTTCCTAACCATAGACATGAGTTGTCATTTGATTAACGGGATCACATCATTAAGAGAATGATGTGATTGACTTGACCCATTCCGTTAGCTTAGCACTTGATCGTTTAGTATGTTGCTATTGCTTTCTTCATGACTTATACATGTTCCTATGACTATGAGATTATGCAACTCCCATTTACTAGAGGAACACTTTGTGTGCTACCAAACGTCACAACATAACTGGGTGATTATAAAGGTGCTCTATAGGTGTCTCCGAAGGTACTTGTTGAGTTGGCGTATTTGGAGATTAGGATTTGTCACTCCGATCGTCAGAGAGGTATCTCTGGGCCCACTCGGTAATACACATCACTATAAGATTTGCAAGCATTGTAACTAATGAGTTAGTCTCTGGGCCCACTCGGTATTACAGAATGAGTAAAGAGACTTGCCGGTAACGAGATTGAACTAGGTATTGAGATACCGACGATCGAATCTCGGGCAAGTAACATACCGATGACAAAGGGAACCATGTATGTTGTTATGCGGTTTGACCGATAAAGATCTTCATAGAATATGTGGGAGCCAATATGAGCATCCAGGTTCCGCTATTAGTTATTGACCGAAGACGTGTCTCGGTCATGTCTACATAGTTCTCGAACCCGTAGGGTCCGCACGCTTAAAGTTTGCTGACGATCGGTATTATGAGTTTTTGTGTTTTGATGTATCGAAGGTAGTTCGGAGTCCCGGATGAGACCGGGGACATGACGAGGAGTCTCGAATTGGTTGAGACATAAATATCGATATATTGGACGACTATATTCGGACATCGGAAAGGTTCCGAGTGATTCGGGTATTTTTCGGACTACCGGAGAGTTACGGGAATTCACCGGGGAGTAGATGGGCCTTATTGGGCTTTAAGGGAAAGAGAGAGGAGAGGTTGCGCCCCCCCAAGGCCTAGTCCGAATTGGACTAGGGGGAGGGGCGGCGCCCCCTCCTTCCTTCTCTTTTCTTTTCCCTTTCCTTCTCTCCTACTCCTACTACTTGGAAGGGCTCCTAGTTCTACTAGGAAAAGGGGAATCCTACTCCTGGTGGGAGTAGGACTCCCCTAGGGAGCGCCAAAGAGAGGGTCGGCCCTCTCCCTCCTCCACTCCTTTATATACAGGGTGAGGGGCACCCCTTGGAGATACAACAATTGATCATTGAACTTTTAGACGTGTGCGGTGCCCCCTCCATCATAATCCACCTCGGTCATATCGTAGCGGTGCTTAGGCAAAGCCCTGCGTTGGTAGCATCATCATCACCGTCATCACGCTGTCGTGCTGACGGAACTGTCCCTCGAAGCTCTGCTGGATCGGAGTTCGTGGGACGTCATCGAGCTGAACGTGTGCTGAACTCAGAGGTGTCGTGCATTCGGTACTTGGATCGGTCAGATTGTGAAGACGTAGGACTACATCAACCGCGTTGTGCTAACGCTTCCGCTTTTGGTCTACGAGGGTATGTGGACACACTCTCCCCTCTCGTTGCTATGCATCACCATGATCCTACGTGTGCGTAGGAAATTTTTGAAATTACTACGTTCCCCAACAGTGGCATCCGAGCTAGGTTATTGCGTAGATGTTATATGCACGAGTAGAACACAAGTGAGTTGTGGGCGATACAAGTCATACTGCTTACCAGCATGTCATACTTTGGTTCAGCGGTATTGTTGGATGAAGCGGCCCGGACCGACATTACGCATACGCTTACGCGAGACTGGTTCTACCGACGTGCTTTGCACACAGGTGGCTGGCGGGTGTCAGTTTCTCCAACTTTAGTTGAACCGAGTGTGGCTACGCCCGGTCCTTGAGAAGGTTAAAACAGCAGCAACTTGACGAACTATCATTGTGGTTTTGATGCGTAGGTAAGAACGGTTCTTGCTCAGCCCGTAGCAGCCACGTAAAACTTGCAACAACAAAGTAGAGGACGTCTAACTTTTTTTTGCAGGGCATGTTGTGATGTGATATGGTCAAGACATGATGCTATATTTATTGTATGAGATGATCATGTTTTTTAACGGAGTTATCGGCAACTGACATGAGCCATATGGTTTTCGCTTTATTGTATGCAATGTAATCGCCCTGTAATTTCTTTACTTTATCACTAAGTGGTAGCGATAGTCATAGAAGCAATAGTTGGCGAGACGACAACAATGCTACGATGGAGATCAAGGTGTCGCGCCGGTGACGATGGTGATCATGACGGTGCTTCGGAGATGGAGATCACAAGCACAAGATGATGATGGCCATATCATATCACTTATATTGATTGCATGTGATGTTTATCCTTTATGCATCTTATTCTGCTTTGTTTGACGGTAGCATTATAAGATGATCTCTCACTAAATTTCAAGATAAAAGTGTTCTCCCTGAGTATGCACCGTTGCCAAAGTTCGTCGTGCCGAGACACCACGTGATGATCAGGTGTGATAAGCTCTACGTCCATCTACAACGGGTGCGAGCCAGTTTTGCACACGCAGAATACTCGGGTTAAACTTGACGAGCCTAGCATATGCAGATATGGCCTCGGAACACTGAGACCGAAAGGTCGAGCATGAATCATATAGTAGATATGATCAACATAGTGATGTTCACCATTGAAAACTTCTCCATTTCACGTGATGATCGGCTATGGTTTAGTTGATATGGATCATGTGATCACTTAGATGATTAGAGGGATGTCTATCTAAGTGGGAGTTCTTAAGTAATATGATTAATTGAACTTAAATTTATCATGAACTTAGTACCTGATAGTATTTTGCTTATATATATTGTTTTAGATAGATGGCCCGTGTTGTTATTCTGTTGAATTTTAATGCGTTCCTTGAGAAAGCAAAGTTGGAAGATGATGGTAGCAATTACACGGACTGGGTCCGTGACTTGAGGATTATCCTCATTGCTGCATAGAAGAATTACGCCCTGGAAGCACCGCTGGGTGCCAGGCCTGCTGCAGATGCTGCTGACAACGTTAAGAACGTTTGGCAGAGTAAAGCTGATGACTACTCGATAGTTCAGTGTGCCATGCTTTACGTCTTAGAACCTGGACTTCAACGACGTTTTGAACGTCATGGAGCATATGAGATGTTCCAGGAGTTGAAGTTAATATTTCAAGCACATGTCCGGATTGAGAGATATGAAGTCTCCAATAAGTTATATAGCTGCAAGATGGAGGAGAATAGTTCTGTCAGTGAGCATATACTCAAAATGTCTGGGTATCATAATCACTTGACTCAACTGGGAGTTAATCTTCCTGTTGATAGTGTCATTGACAGAGTTCTTCAATTACTGCCACCAATCTACAAAAGCTTCGTGATGAACTATAATATGCAAGGGATGAATAAGACTATTCCCGAGCTCTTCGCGATGCTAAAGGCTGCGGAGGTAGAAATGAAGAAGGAGCATCAAGTGTTGATGGTCAATAAAACCACCAGTTTCAAGAAAAAGGGCAAAGGGAAGAAGAAGGGGAACCTCAAGAAGAACGGCAAACAAGTTGCTGCTCAGGAGAAGAAACCCAAGTCTGGACCTAAGCCTGAGACTGAGTGCTTCTACTGCAAATAGACTGGTCACTGGAAGCGGAATTGCCCCAAGTATTTGGCGGATAAGAAGGATGGCAAGGTGAACAAAGGTATATGTGATATACATGTTATTGATGTGTACCTTACCAGAGCTCGCAGTAGCACCTGGGTATTTGATACTAGTTCTGTTGCTAATATTTGCAACTCAAAACAGGGACTATGGATTAAGCGAAGACTAGCTAAGGACGAGGTGACGATGCACGTGGGAAATGGTTCCAAAGTCGATATGATTGCCGTCAGCACGCTACCTCTACATCTACCTTCGGGATTAGTTTTAGACCTAAATAATTGTTATTTGGTGCCAGCGTTAAGCATGAACATTATATCTAGATCTTGTTTGATGCAAGATGGTTATTCATTTTAATCTGAGAATAATGGTTGTTCTATTTATATGAGTAATATCTTTTATGGTCATGCACCCTTAAAGAGTGGTCTATTCTTGTTGAATCTCGATAGTAGTGATACACATATTCATAATGTTGAAGCCAAAAGATGCAGAGTTGATAATGATAGTGCAACTTATTTGTGGCACTGCTGTTTGCGTCATATTGGTATAAAGCACATGAAGAAACTCCATTTTGATGGACTTTTGGAATCACTTGATTATGAATCACTTGGTACTTGCGACCATGCCTTATGGGCAAGATGACTAAAACGCCGTTCTCTGGAACTATGGAGCGAGCAACAGATTTGTTGGAAATCATACATACTGATGTATGTGGTCAGATGAATATGGAGGCTCGCGGCGGGTATCGTTATTTTCTCACCTTCACAGATGATTTGAGCAGATATGGGTATATCTAATAAATGAAACATAAGTCTGAAACTTTTAAAAAGTTCAAAGAATTTCAGAGTGAAGTGGAAAATCATCGTAATAAGAAAATAAAGTTTCTACGATCTGAACGTGGAGGAGAATATTTGAGTTACGAGTTTGGCCTACATTTGAAACAATGTGGAATAGTTTCGCAACTCACGCCACCCGGAACACCATAGCGTAATGGTGTGTTCGAACGTCGTAATCATACTTTACTAGATATGGTGCGATCTATGATGTCTCTTACTGATTTACCGCTATCATTTTGGGGTTATGCTTTAGAGACGTCTGCATTCACGTTAAATAGGGCACCATCAAAATCTGTTGAGACAACGCCTTATGAACTATGGTTTTGCAAGAAACCAAAGTTGTCGTTTCTTAAAGTTTGGGGCTGCGATGCTTATGGGAAAAAGCTTCAACCTGATAAGCTCGAACCCAAATCGGAGAAATGTGTCTTCATAGGATACCCAAAGGAAACTATTGGGTACACCTTCTATCACAGATCCGAAGGCAAGATATGCGTTGCTAAGAATGGATCCTTTCTAGAGAAGGAGTTTCTCTCGAAAGAAGTGAGTGCGAGGAAAGTAGAACTTGATGAGGTAACTGTACCTGCTCCCTTATTGGAAAGTAGTTCATCATAGAAACCGGTTCCTGTGACATCTACACCAATTAGCGAGGAAGCTAATGATGATGATCATGAAACTTCAGATCAAGTTACTAGCGAACATCTCAGGTTAACCAGAGCAAGATCCGCACCAGAGTGGTACGGTAATCCAGTTCTGGAGGTCATGTTACTTGACCATGATGAACCTACGAACTATGAGGAAGCGATGATGAGCCCAGATTCTACAAAATGGCTTGAGGCCATGAAGTCTGAGATGGGATCCATGTATGAGAAGAAAGTGTGGACTTTGGTTGACTTGCCCGATGATCGACAAGCCATTGAGAACAAAGGGATCTTCAAGAAGAAGACAGACGCTGACGGTAATGTTACTATCTACAAAGCTCGACTTGTTGCAAAAGGTTTTCGACAAGTTCAAGGAGTAAGCTATGATGAGACCTTCTCACCCATGGTGATGCTTAAGTTCGTCCGAATCATGTTAGCAATTGCCACATTTGATGACTATGAAATTTGGCAAATGGATGTAAATACTGCATTCCTGAATGGATTTCTGGAAGAAGAGTTGTATATGATGCAACCTGAAGGTTTTATCGATCCAAAGGGAGCTAACAAAGTGTACAAGCTCCAGCGATCCATTTATGGACTGGTGCAAGCCTCTCGGAGTTAGAATAAACGTTTTGATAGTGTGATCAAAGCATATGGTTTTATACAGACTTTTGGAGAAGCATGTATTTACAAGAATGTGAGTGGGAGCTTTGTAGCATTTCTAATATTATATGTGGATGACATATTATTGATTGGAAATGATATAGAATTTCTGGACAGCATAAAAGGATACTTGAATAAAAGTTTTTCATGAAAGACCTCGGTGAAGCTGCTTATATATTGGGCATCAAGATCTATAGAGATATATCAAGACGCTTAATTGGACTTTCACAAAGCACATACCTTGATAAATTTTTGAAGAAGTTCAAAATGGATCAAGCTAAGAAAGGGTTCTTGCATGTGTTACAAGGTGTGAAGTTGAGTAAGACTCAATGCCCGACCACTGCAGAAGATACAGAGAAAATGAAAAGTGTTCCCTATGCTTCAGCCATAGGCTCTATCATGTATGCAATGCTGTGTACCAGACCTGATGTGTGCCTTGCTATTAGCCTAGCAGGGAGGTACCAAAGTAATCCAGGAGTGGATCACTGGACAGCGGTCAAGAACATCCTGAAGTACCTGAAAAGGACCAAGGATATGTTTCTTGTTTATGGAGGTGACAAATAGCTCATCGTAAATGGTTACGTTGATGAAAGCTTTGACACTAATCCGGACGATTCTAAATCGCAAACCGGATACGTGTTTATATTAAACGGTGGAGCTGTCAGTTGGAGCACTTCTAAACAGAGCGTCGTGGTGGAATCTACATGTGAAGTGGAGTACATTGCTGCTTCGGAAGCAGCGAATGAAGGAGTCTGGATGAAGGAGTTCATATCCGATCTAGGTGTCATACCTAGTGCATCAGGTCCAATGAAAATCTTTTGTGACAATACTAGTGCAATTGCCTTGGCAAAAGAATCCAGATTTCACAAAAGAACCTAGCGCATCAAGAGACGCTTCAACTCCATCCAGGATCAAGTCCAGGTGGGAGACATAGAGATTTGCAAGATAGATACGGATCTAAATGTTGTAGACCCGTTGACTAAGCCTCTTCCACGAGCAAAACATGATCAGCACCAAGGCTCCATGGGTGTTAAAGTCATTACTGTGTAATCTAGATTATTGACTCTAGTGCAAGTGGGAGACTGAAGGAAATATGCCCTAGAGGCAATAATAAAGTTATTATTTATTTCCTTATTTCATGATAAATGTTTGTTATTCATGCTAGAATTGTATTAACCGGAAACGTAATACATGTGTGAATACATAGACAAACACAGTGTCACTAGTATGCCTCTACTTGACTAGCTCATTGATCAAAGATGGTTAAGTTTCCTAACCATAGACATGAGTTGTTATTTGATCAATGGGATCACATCGTTAGGAGAATGATGTGATTGACTTTACCCATTCTGTTAGCTTAGCACTTGATCGTTTGTTTACTGCTATTGCTTTCTTCATGACTTATACATGTTCTTATGACTATGAGATTATGCAACTCTCGAATACCGGAGGAACACTTTGTGTGCTACCAAACGTCACAACGTAACTGGGTGATTATCACTACAAAAAAAGACACATCCGTGACATTTTGGGCCAAACGAAATTTTTTTCTGTCATACATATGACACTTCTATGATGATAATTGTGACAAAACCCGGTATCATCATAGATGTGGTGGGCTCCTACTTCTATGACAAAAAATCATGACAGAAAATGGGCTTTTCGTCCTGGGCGGGCCGGAGATGCAGCTGCATGACATTCTTTGGGCCGTCCATGACGGAAAAAACCGTGGTAGAAGCGAGCGGGAGGAAAATTTCGGGGAGTTCCCGGTTACGGTGGGAGGTCGGGGGCCGAGCGATGCGCGTTTCTCTCATACACGTACGTGCGTGTGTGCGAGGCGTTGGCTCTAACTGAACTCGAGCGAGGCGTTGGGCTCTAACTGAACCCGAGCGATTGGACTGTAGGCTATGCGTTACTGAACCCGAGCGATCGATCGATGGCTGTTAACTGAACCCGATCGAGCGATTCCTTCGCTACTGCTGCTAACTGAAGCCGATCGATGGGATGAACAGTGAG
>NC_057806.1:407366473-407397029 GCF_018294505.1 Triticum aestivum
GGTGGAGGGGTGGTTGAACAGGACCCCGTGGTGTGGAGGGCTGGATGAACAGTAGACGGTGGAGGGGTGCCCGTGGAGGGATGGTTGAACAGGACACCATGGTGTGGATGGCTGGATGAACAGTAGACAGTGGAGGGGTGGTTGAGCAGTAGCCGGTGGAGTAGCGCGCGGTGGTGGCTGGATGAACAGGAGCCCGTGGAGGCTGGATGAACAGGAGGCCGTGGAGGCTGGATGAATAGGAGCCCGTGGAGGCTGGAGGAGGTCGACTGTGGAGATGAACAATATCCCGTGGAGTCCTGTTTTGCGGTAGGCCACACCCTCCCGATGAACAGGACCCCCATTTCGACCGTAGCGCTCCAACACAAGTCTGTTTCCTCCGTTTTGCGGTACGCCACCCCCCTCCCAATCAACAAGACCCCCGTTTCGATCGTAGGAGGTCCGTTTCCTCCGTTTTGCGGTATGCCAGACCCCTCCCGATGAACATGATCCCGTTTCGAACGTGGTCGGTCGAACACAAGGCCGTTTCCTCTGTTCTGTGGTACGCCAGGCCTCGTTTCCATCGCATGTTCCGTCCAAACCCTCCCGATGAAAATGACGCATTCCGTTGCCTCCTCATGAACACGACGCATTCCGTTGCCTCCCCATGAACACGACGACGACGCTGTTTCTCCGTTCCGACCCAGCCATGTACACGAGCCCTGGCCATACGTATGCACGAGTAGGCGTCCGAGACCCCGCTCGTATGTACACATATGTGGCCGTATTTTCTTTCTTGCACCATGGCCGCTGTACGTATGTGTACATGCTACGTGCACGCCTCTACTACGACACGTGCGTGCCTCTACATCGACCAGTATGTACGTACACGTTCGCGACCAGAATGACAAACGCTATGTACGCTTCGACCAGGTGGGTCCCGACTGTCAGGCACTTCCTTGCCTGCGAAGATGTAGCTGGTGGGTCCCAGCAGTCAGGGGGCGAATCGTTTTGTTTTTTTTGCTCGGACGCACTTCCTTGTGTGCGAAGATGTAGCTGGTGGGTCCCAGCAGTCGGGGGCCTGGTGGGTCCTAGCAGTCAGGGGGGCGAATCGTTTTTTTCGGACGCACTTCCTTGCGTGCGAAGATGTAGCTCGTGTTTCCCAGTAGTCAGGGGGCAAATCATTTTTTTCACGAAATACGGTGGCCCGTCCGGTGGGTCCCTGCTATCAGTGGAGGAATAATTTTTTGCGCGTAATAAGGAGGCACTTCCTTGCAGCTGCCGTGGACCCAGCTGTCAGCCTCTCCACGTACAGTACTCTTCCGATGGAAGTCGGTCGTTGACCATGTTGACCACGCCGCACCGAGAGCACCAGGGAGGTGGTCTGGACGACGGGGAGGCCTAGGAAGGGGATGACGCGGAGCCGGGGAAGACGCAGCAGTGGTAGCCCGCGCGGAGAGGAGTATGAGGGTTCACTGGTTCGGCTGCGGTGTGAGGCTGCCGTCGCCGCAGAATAACAGGGGTGTGGGTGAGTAGAGGGATGGCCTGGCCAGCGGTAGGAGTAGTACGGGGCGGTGAGGCCTCCGCGGCATCACAGCCGGGCACGGGAGGCAGGAGCAGGCGACACGACCGGCGCTGCTTTGAGCGGCTGGAGCAAGAAGACCAGAGGTTGAAGAAGCACTACGACCGTTGGATGGACATCGTACGATCACTTCAGCTAGAATCGTTTATATTGACTAAGTTGACAAAGCCCTTGGTACGCGTTAACTTAGTAGGCCTACAGCTCGGATTTGGCAGAGAACATATAGCCCATTTGCAATTTCTAAGAATGTACATCCCATTTTTTAATTTAATGGAATTTACTACGGCCCATTTACAGTTTGTTAAAAGTACAGCCCAACTTCTAGCTAGGACAATGATTAATAATTTCAAACAACTGCTCAAAACAGAATTCAAAAAAAAAATTCCCACATTTTCCTGGGATCCGAAATATTTGTATCCGAAATTTCTAGTCAGGTTAAATATAATTTCAAAATAAAGTTGTATTACGTTAAAATCCAACGAAATATTGCGTGCGCAACAAGTAATGAAATTAAAATTTTCAAATTCCAAAAATAATATATTTTTCAAACTAATTACGTGTTTGGTGCATACTAACTATCTAGTTATTATAATTACATCCCATTTATTATTTCTTAAAGTACATTTTCTTGTTAAGCCTAATGTATACCTCCTAGAAAAGTTTGCAGCCCAGCGGGGTAGAGAATAACAAGTTGACCCGGATATTGTGTATAACTGTAGGCCCAGTTGCATTGCTGATGTTAAAATAGCTATTTTTTATGCACACATTAAAAAATTGTATAGATAAGGAACATTTTTTGTACACACATTTAACAATTTTTAAATACATGATTAACACTTTTTAAAACATATTTTTTAGTCAACAGTGGGCCCACAGCGAGCGGAGGAGGTCACAATACATACATTTTTTAAATACATGATTAACACTTTTGCAAAAACAATTAGCCCACAGCGAGCCAATTAGCTCCAGTCGGCCCACAGTGGGCCGACAGGGGCCAGTTGGCCAGCTGTAGGCCGACTGGAATCCAATCGGCCTGCTGTGGGCCGACTAGGCCAGTCGGCCTGCAGCGGGCGGACGGTGTATTATTTTTGAAAAAATATTACCCAGCGTAATATTTATGAAAATTAATAAAAAAATGTATTATTTAAGAAAAAAACAGCGAAAAAAGGCCTATGTAGTACAGTAAAACCTAACATGGTTACTCAGCCCACATTCAGCGACGCCGGGAAGGCCCAAACAAGGCTTCTGTATAACTTTTTGAAGTCACTGAGCTCAATTAATAACTTAAGAAAAAATTTAGATTACAGTGGAACCTAATTAAAAGCTGTCACGAGCAAATAAATAATTCAACGGGCGCCACTTGTGTGTGTGCGCGCGCGTATGTATGTGTGTGTGTGTGTGAAAGAGAGAGAGAGAGAGAGAGAGAGAGATAGAGAGAGAGACCCATCGGTCGATGCTCGTAAATACATCTTTCAGGCATATGCATTGCTGATGCTCAGTAAAAACTTATATAGTTGACACAATCACATAGAACATCATAGCATACTGAACTTGCATACAAAAATTTCACGCAGGCGGAACAATCAGGATGGAAGCAGTGGATCGCTACGGGAAGGGCTATGTTGAAACCAATGAAGTCGTACATAACGGTTCATCGTCTTTATCAATGACAGGGAAATATCTTGAATGTTGTGCAAATAAAACAGACAGACAACACAATAAGTTCTCCTAGCACATTAAGTTGACGTACAACCCTTTCTAAAAAAAGTTCAGGTATAAAATTAGAACATGTCACAATCAAATGTACTGGCATATCAATGCTTCACACCCATAGCTCGGATTTAACTAGTATCTGACAAGATTCAGTTGTTACCTCAAATTAGAGCACATCCAGGTCCTGTGCCCTGCCTCTTCTCCCAAAGAAGCAGTGGCCTCCGCCGCGCGATGGAGTAGGCCCTGTGCCATCCATCGTTCCGAGCAACACGGGGAAAGTCTGACGTTGACTCCTGTAATGGACGTCGTTGACGGACCCTGGCACCAGTGGCGGCGGCAGGACTTCGATTGATGGATTGACCACTTCTTCGACATGCACGAACACTCGATACAGGTACATCCCTAACGTGGTCCGCGGCGGCCTTGGTGGCAACGAATAGTACAACCCCGATTCCTGCACCGGTATCTCAACACCAATCACCTTCAGTATGGTGGACGGCTTCTTCATCCATGCCATAACCGTCAGAGCCCAGCTGTCTGGAGGAACAAACAGACTTACGAGCTCACCTCCAAGGTCGTTTATAAGCTTGTTCATGGACTCGCTGTTCCAAGCACGTTGAGGCATGCCGTGGAAGGTAAGCTTTGTTAAAAACTCAAGCTCAGAGAGCACCGAGCCCCATCCTGGGTGCCATCGATCAAAGCTCACTAGCGCGCCATCGCAGAACAAACGCCGGGAAGATTTGAACACACGACTACAGTCAAAAGTTGTCCGGAACCTGACGAAGAAATCAGCCGGTGGTGGACAGACTTCGATGAGCAATTCACTTATTTGGATGCCGTGCGCAATGCCAAGAGCTTTGACAAGGTCATCCGGCGAGACGGGAGGCCGGTCGCCGTTGATGGTTACCATCAGCACATTGCCGGCAAACTAGTCGTCAAGCGCCGCCATGCCACTGTTAAGCGACAGCACGCAGCGACCGAAGGCAGGACGGACCTCAGGATCTCCGGGTCAGAGATCCACGTTGATCGGCGACATGATAGTGCGCTTGAGTACAGAGAGTACAGGAGGGGGATTTGGGGGAACTGGAGTAGGAATCGAGATTCCAGAGGTGGGGGAGAGGGAGGGGCGGGAGACTGCGGATGAAAAGGTAGCATGAATTTCGAGCACGCGCCAATATGCTCTCGGCGCGCAAGCGCACAAAAACACCGGTGGCGCCCAC
This sequence comes from Triticum aestivum, assembly GCF_018294505.1. Lineage (NCBI taxonomy): Eukaryota > Viridiplantae > Streptophyta > Magnoliopsida > Poales > Poaceae > Triticum > Triticum aestivum. The sequence goes on from NC_057806.1 coordinate 407,370,965, forward strand.
ATGTCGGCCTAAGAGTCCATATTCATTCTTTTTTGGAGAGCCCGGCCTTTTTTTCAGGATCTTTTGAGAGCCCGGCCTGAGAGTCATAATTGACCTGTTTGGCATTGCTTTACTACTCGGCCCATATTCAACGACACCTCACTGGCCCAAACAAGTGTACATCATCGAAAAGACACTGAGCTCAAATTATATAACTTGAAAAAAGGAGATATACTCTGAACACTGGAGAATGGTGATGCCCTCATTTAGCCCACTAGTAGTTCGAGACAATAAACAGTTCGAAACAACGATATATACAATATTCAAACACTGACTAGTGACTACTACTGACATAAACAGCAAGACATGATAGTTCATAAGAAGTCTTGCTACACCACCAAAACGCACCCATCTGCAGCGCTCAGACTCTCGTGATCCAGACGAGAATGACATTCTAAACAGAAGCAACTATTACATAGTAAGAGTGACATAGATGAGGATGACCAAATGACAAGGAATATGCATAACAAAAGGAAGAACTACCCATCCAGAACCAGCAGCAAAGACAACAAAGTCATTCGAAGAGATGATCCAACACCATCATAATTTGCAGCCCCTCTTCAGTGACCAGTGATCCAGAGACACTAGTACTCCACCCTTTCGATGGAACATCCCAATTACCTATCAACCTGAAGGTTCAAACCACATCACTGCCTGTCGTAATTGAGACATCCAAGGATCAAAGTTAATCTGGATGCCTTTGTCATTCTCACCTTCTTTTGGCTGCAAGCTGTATCGTTGACAATCAGGGGAGTTTGCTCCCGAACTCCTAGGGCTCGCCGTGTAGACACAGTTTTCCATAGCAAACAGAGCCTCTCTGCCATCAAGGTCCTTGCGAACGGTTATCTCTTGGTTAATCGGATAATTGAGTCCAAGAAACAGAGTGTGTGAACGAAGGCTGTTTACCCGCCTCCAACTAAAAAATCCTAAAGGCCCCAACAAGCTGGTATCCTGCTCATAGACGTAACAACCACTGTCCGGATACTCACGTATTACACGGTGCTTGTATACAGTGGGGTTTTTGCAATATAACTTTTCGGGTTCATGTGTCCGAATGATCATCAATCTTTTGTCGTTGTCTGATCGAGCAAGGAACCAGTTGTGCTTCCCTGTTTTTGGCAAAGGTGGTGTGATTACAAAGGGCAGTAACTGTAGGGACACTGCATCATATCAAAAAGGACAGGCATTGTTAATGTAAGATCAGCATTGTTCAGAGTATGAGTAGGAGAATGCAAGAAACAACATTGATATGTCCCTGTTGGAACTGGGAGGAAAATACAGGGAAATGTATACTGGGTTCCAAAATATAGAAGTGCCATGCATGGTTATACTCATGTTATCTCGCAATCGATTCTTCACAGGAAACTACCATGTCATGCATGTTATGTAATCATGTTCTATCCTCACAAACAAATTCTTCAAGGTAACTAACAGACCATGCATTATTATATACTCGTGTTCTGTGGGCAAATTTTTTGTGAGGATATTATTCTAGCCATTGATTGCTGAAGGGCGAATATAGGTATGTACACATGGTAAGCATTGTAGGATTTCACTACTTCCAAGTATAGAGTTCTCCATATGCACATTTACTTCCCTTATGTATGGTTAGATGAAACCAACAGTGTGGTGCATGTTTCTACATCATGAAAATGAGGAAACTAACATGGCAATTGATACACACTCATTTTAGTAGTATATAGATTACTGTAAAATAAGGATAATATCCATATATTCCTAACCGTTTGATTATTCAGGGTACAAATTGGCTGTAATGACATGGTCACAATCGCATGAATTAACTCATTCCAAATATAGCTGATTTATGGCGTCTCTAATACATTGCCATAGTTCTACTCAAATTATGCTCAAACAGAGATATGCCAATCATCACAAAAAGTTCAAACAGTGTCATGGCGTCATCATTAACATGAGAGGAAACAACTTACACGCGCCGTCCCAGCAATACATGGTGCCATCTGCTTTGTCGATCGCGTAGATGATGCCATTGTGTTCAATAGCATCACAGAAGTGTGTATCAACTTTGACGATGATCCACTGCGAGCCGAGTTGTCTCCAGCTAAAGAAGGCACCGGCATAAAGATAGGTGAGTCCTCGGTCAAACAAGGCAATTAGCATGAAGTCTGCGTAATTTGCATGTCGTGTGGGCACTTGGCAGATTACAATCTTCTGCAAAACAAGGTCCGTCCAACTGACATAGTAATCTGGATGACTTGGACCGCGATGGTAATACTCTATATAATCCAACGGAGGAAGGATAATCTCATGGGAGGTCTAGAAGTTCACGAGCACCAACTTTTTACCGTCTTCTCTGAAGGCAACCATCCAGTGGGAGTTCATGCCGACCCAGTACATACCTGCCAAGAAGTTTCGGGCGATGGTGATCGGATCGATGTCGAGGGAAATGATGTACGGCGACCCCCTACATACCTGCAAAGAAGTTTCGGCTAATGGAGATCGGATTGAAGTCGAGGGGCATCATGCACGCCTCCGTATCATGGTGAGCCAATCTCGCAAGACCAGATAGCAGCAAGCAGGGTGTCTTGAAAAGCTTAGGCCTCGCTTCGATGATGGCCGTGTGCATGTCCCTCGAGCATGAAGCCAGCCGTAGGGCGCTCAACATATCCATACATGAACAACAGAGGTCGAGGGTGTCACTGGGGAGATTGTTCCAATCGCGGCTCATATGGTTGTTGCATGGTTCGCGTTCGGCCATGGTGGAGTTTGGAAGGGGGCTTGATTTACGGGGGAGAAGGATGTTGGTGCTGGAGCGACTAGCGAAGGAATAGTGGTACTGGGGGAGGCGAGTGAGGCGACAGTACACGGGGACACAGTGAGATGGAGATGGAGAAGGAGATGGAGATGGAGTAGTGCTATGGGAGCGGAGAAGGAGACGAGGCGAGGCGCCAATGTGCTATACAACAGCGGTGACAGACTGCACTGTGCACAGGGTGAGGCTGACTTTGGTAACCCGAACACGCCGCCTAGACTAGTGTCAGGCGCAGGGTGTTGTCACTTCACTGTGAGGACCGGATGAATAGCATTTTGACCATCAAGTGTACCACAGTTGTACTACTACTACTACTACTAGTAGTAGTAGGTACATGAGTACTCCAGTATTGTATAGCGTAAATAGGTCTCCCGTGCTAGCATGCCAGTTCACTTCATCGTTCAGGTATCATCCATATTGCGAGCAGAACCAAATTCTCGTGCATGCCCAATCAACGCTCTGCCGCGATGCATGCAGTGGTCGTTCTGGTGCATCAAGGACGGCATGCAGATCGTTCCACACTTGAGAAGAGGAAAAATGGAAAGGTAGAACGCAGCAGCAGAGGAAGAGAATGCTGGCTAACGAGGCTGGGAGGGGATCGAGCAGGAAGTTAATGCTCCACGCCTAAAGGTTTTGGGAAAACCTGATTTTCATAAGGTGACTTATACTCACCTAAACGGAGGGAGTATTCCTTAACCAGAGAATGTTGTGTCTCCCACTCACGCGCTCAAAAAAAACTAAGACACATTTTTATCTGTTTGCATAGGTCCCACCTATCAGGGAGGATGGGCACGTACACGAACAGGTACGACTCATCAGTCTACCCGCATAGCCTTTTCGTTTAGTCTACCTAGCCGTCTAATTAACTGCCTGCACACCACTTCTCCCATTTACTTCTCCATCGGGAACCGATTCTCCTCGGCTTCTTCACCTCCCCTTCGTCTTCATTTGCATCCAAACCCTACTACGTTCACATTGTTTTAACCTCTTTAAATAATCATCTACTACTTCAGTTAGACTAGCCATCTAATCCTAATTCTCCAAACCATAGCCCTCTGTTCTAGCGGTTCCAAATGGCGATAGAGATCGAGATGCAGGTTTTTAGCGTCCAACATGTCCTCGTCGAAGGCTCGATGCACATAGTTGCCACCGTCACCGTCCACCCAAGGGTTGTTCGGCAGTGGATCAACAATGTATCCAACTCCCTTGAAAAGGTAGAGACGAGGGTCATCAGTCTCGACGCAGAGTACACGGAGCGTGCCCCTGGGAAGATCCAGTGCGCCGCCATCCTTCAGCTGTGCTTCGAAGATGATGTTTTGGTGTACCACATCATACCAGGTGAGCTTCACGATTTCTTGTCTCGGGAGGACGTATACTCCTATGGGGCAGCCATCGAAGGTGAAAACAGAAGTTGGAGCCGTACAACCTTGATTTGAATAGCATCGCTGACCTACAAACCAGAATCAAAATTCATGTAGAAGTTTGTGATAAATAGACACCATCCCTATTCGACGTAGCAAATTTTGTGCTCGGTACAAATCTTCAGAAGGGTGACGAGACAGTGGCATTAAGGTCGTCTGGATGGGAGAATTATCCCTTGATGTATGAGCGGATAAAATATGCTGCCCTCGATGCCCCTGTGAGTTTCGAGATAGCTGCAAGGTCCAAAGAGCTTGTTGCGAAGCCATCTCCCAAAGAGAATGAGAAGAAGAAGAAGAAGAAGAAGAAGAAGAAGAAGAAGAAGAAGAAGAAGAAGAAGAAGAAGAAGAAGAAGAAGAAGAAGAAGAAGAAGAAGAAGAAAAGGCTGCACCAGCAGGAGGGCATTATGGATGGATGAACTATTTCCTCTCTTGTAAAAAAAATTATCCCCTCTCGGTGTATATTGATTTAGATGGACTATTTCGATGGTGTGCATGTCTTTGGAACAGAGTAGTAGCATGGTTCCGCTTGACTATAAGGAACTATTTATCCGCATATATATCTTTCTCTGCTACTCCTTCCAGTGATCGGTATGCAGTGCATGTGTCCGTAGACATGACAGCTTGTCCATGAAAGTTCAACTACGGCGACCATCACGTTTCATCTCGCGATTCCCACAACGCCTCTCCAACCCACGGCACCACGCCCCCCGACATGCGCCTCACCCCTCTCGGCCGCACCGCCCCTCTGCCTTTGTGTGCATGACATGTGGGCCACCTAAAATGCGGCGAGCATCAAGTTTATACCACAGCCACCCGCGATTCCCACGACGCCGCTCGAACCCATGAAACCACACGTCCCCCGACTTGCGGCTCACCCCTCTTGGCCCACTGCCCCTCTGCCTACGGGAGCATTACATGTGGACCAGTCACCTATCGGGTCCACATGTTATTGAATCAAAGGTAGGTGTAGTAAGGCGTTGAAGCTCAGTCCCGACGGCCCTGAGAGGGAAATGTAACTCCTGCGCCAGGGCTTGTGGTGCTCCCGCAACACGAACTCGTGCCAAACTCGAGATTTGTTTCTTTACTATACATGCACGCAACGATTTAATGGACATTGTAATCTCAACATGTGATGGGGAGCTCTAAATTTGAATTTGAAACTCATAAAACGAAAAGATTCAAAACAAATAAACTGGGAGAGAGGGAGTATATCGCAGGATGTGTCCCATACAAAATGAGTCCCCTGGTTTGTCACCGCGAAGATGCGGTTAGAAAGGAGCACAACGTCTTCCTACTCGTACGGCAACAAATCGGCCGCAGACAGCATGGTCCTCCTTTGACCGCCATGTGCAAGGTTCGTGCTATCTTATTCAATCTCACAGTGGTTCCATTGTACCAATTCATGCGGTGGCCCGTTGCATGGCTGATCCCAATGTTGGACAAAGGTTCTACGGGGACGGTTTCACCGTTGTAAATGTTGTGCAAATTGATGTTGGTACCCTCCCGTACATATGCAAGCCAATCTCCACTCGCACCGAGCCTAACCTGTGAAACAGTGGGCAGGGGGAGAATTAGGAAATGGACATGGAAGTAGTCTTTAGAATGCATTTACTACGTGATCAAACTCATATTACCTGCTCATCGGAGGAAATCCGAGTGCCCCTCAACGTCATCATCTCAAGGGGAGTCAACTTGCAACTACGGCCACGCCGCACTGGAGAGACCCCCAAGGAAACATCCTCGTGCGTTCCACGGAACATCAAGATGCATTTGTATGAGTAGTTTATCTTGTGAGAGAAAAGGATGAACGAGGGAAGGCCTCTAGAGATAGAGATGGACACTACTACTACCAATGTGCTGGCCCGTGCGTTGCAATGGATCCAAAGTAGTAGAATAATACTTGTTCATGTGCTTGAAATATAAACACTCTAGTTTTGATATACATGTGTCAGCAGACATGACAGCTTGTCCATGGAAGTTGAACCACGGCGACCATCATGTTTCTTGTTTCTACCACTAAGCCACTGAAGTTCGGTCCCATGGGCCCCGAGAGGGAAATGTAACTCCTGCGACAGGCCTTGTGGAGCTCCCGCAGTACGAGCTCATGCCAAAACTGGAACTTGTTTCTTACTACTACCAACTAGTACTAGTAAGGTACACGTGCATTGCACGCATGAGATTCTGGTGGTTTGTGCATTATGCTTCTACATGTGGAGCTTTCTGGATTCTAACATGTGGCAAAATCTGGTGGAATGTAAGGTTAGGCAAGTTTGATTAACTTAGGCGAGTGTTTGATTCAAGCCACACCTTAGGCAAGCCACACTAAGGCCCCACATGACATACACACAAAAAATGTGGCAAGATTCCCTTAGGCTTGCCAACTTGTTTCTCTCGTTTTGAAGAACTAATAACTTTGCCTAAGCTTAGTTGTGGCAAAGTTAGGGTCTGTTTGATTCAAAGGATTTTCATAGGATCTTTGAAGGATTAGAATCCTTAGGAATTTTTCCTACGTTGGTCATTTGATTCGTAGGATTGAATCATGTAGAATATTTTCCTAAGGATTCATTTGTACTATGTTTCACAAGAATTCTAACATGCACTCCAACCTCTTGAAAGAAATCCTTTGTTTTTCATGTGACACAATCAAACAAACTCAAATCCTATAGGGATCCAATGAACATGCCATTCCAATCCTACTTTTTTCCTATTCCTGTGTTTCTGCAATCCTATGAATCAAAGAGGCCCTTAGTCATGAATTAAGTTCAACCATGGAGTCTTCTAGATTATACATGTGGCAGAATCTGGTGGATGATATCCAACGGCCAGTAGTGCTCGGATTTGCCATCTTTGTACCGTCGGATTGGCTTCATCCAACGACCAACTTTCAAAGTTTTTCACACATTATATACGGGGTACAGATATAGATGTGCCAATCCGTTGCAATGGATCCAAAGTACATATATCTATTTAGTGGAGTGCACTCTAAACACATTATCTATTTATTTTTCTCTAACCTTCCGTAGCCATGCAACCAAGCCACATAAGCTTCATGGGTGCCCCCACATCATATTATTCATACTACGTTGATTGAGAAAAATATAAATCACCCAAAACAAGATCTTCCTGTTTTTTGTTCCTACGATGTTGTGCCGTGCACGCACCTACTAGTTGTATAGTGGTAGTACTAGTAATATAGTATTAGGAGTACAAACTTGGTACTAGTAGGAGTAGTACTAGTACGGAATGCTCCTACTCTATCAACGAGCCCCGTCTGACACCAAATTTCTTGGCTTCCGTGCTACAGCTAGATCTTCCCCTCATTTCTTTTTTCGAACCCGGCGGCGGGCGGGGTGTCGGTTTGCTCAATGGCGGTCCCACATGAAAGTGAAAATGCTAGGCAACACGCCATCCATAAGCCATGTGTCGTGCCAAACGGGCCGTGTTGTACTCCCGATTCCCAGGCGTGTGGGGGTGCGACGCGAAAGCGGCAGGCCTTTTCCTTTTACCAGCAATGTGCTCGTGCGTTGCGACGGATCCAAAGTAGTAGAATAGTAGTATTTGTTCACAAACTTGAAAGAAATCACGATTGTTTTGATATACTCCTAATATATTACTCCATCCGTACCTAAATATTTGTCTTTTTTGAGATTTCAAATGGACTATCACATAGGGATTATATAGATATATTCTAGTGTTTCTAGCAAGATGCCCGCGCGTTGCACGAATTCGATGGAAAAGGTAAGCACAACTTATAAATTGATGGATGGAGTACTAGTTACAGTGATGCATATAATTAAGCAAAGGGATCGCACATGTCGGTATTGACTGGAACGAGAATGCAACAGCACAATAAGAATTAAGGCCATGATGATGCGATCGCAGTGGTGGTTACAGAAGGCAAGAAGAAAGATGGATCCACGAACGTACGACCTCCTCCTCTTCAACTTAGTGCGCCGGGCCACCGACCGGCGGCTAAGGAGCGGCGGCTTTTGTGGCGAGGTCGAGGTGCTTCTCAGCAAAGGCATCTAAGGCTTCCAGCCGGTTGAGGAAGGCCAACGTCGTAGCGTCCTCGCTGGCCTTGTAGATACCCATGTACACAATTTCCTCGTACATGTGGATGTGTAGGTCGACGAATTCTTGCACGGCGAGGTGCCTCGCGGCGAGCATGACCTCCAGGTGGACATTCTTTGTGGCGTCGGCGGGCAGTCGCAGGGCCACCAATGCTTGAAAGAGGTTCCGGCCATGGAGGCCGATTAGGGTGGCAGGCAATGAGGAGCCCGGACGCACGGGCTGGAGGAGTACGGCAATGTCGTCCGCGAGCTTCTTGAGGACGGTGAACTTGTTGCTGGTGGCAACGATCATCTGGTCCAACTGAGAGTCGTAGTTGGCGTCGAAGGCGGCCATCCACTAGTCGGTCTCCAACACTGTCTGGAGACGATCCTTGTCGCCATGCTGCAGGCCGGCGTCGTGGACCATCTGGCACAGCTGCTGGCCGCTCACGAGCATCGCCGCCATGGGTCTGGAGTGAGCTCTTTTGCGCTTAGTGTAGGTGCTTAGGCAAATGCTTAGGTGCGTACGATGTGGTAGATGCATTGGAATGGAGGGGCGCCTTTATACGAGGGCAATGAGGGCAAACTGCGTTGCATTCACATCGTGCAGCCTCTTTTCCCGGACCTCCTCCCATTACTTCCCTCATGCATTAATTGAAGAAGGATGCATTGGCCGTTCAACATATCGGGAACCGCTACTCCCTCCCTCGTCTACATTAAAGCCATATCGGGAACTGCGTCGCCCGCTGTCAAATCGAATACTCCCTCCGTCTAGGTGAGTATTAAGTCATCTTACGAAAACCAAATAGTAAACACATAGGCGTGGTGCATTAAATCTCACGTTGTTTCTTATTTTTTGACATAAATAGGGGAATCAACCAAGAAGAGATGTGGGGCTTTTATGCTTTTAATGACTTGAGACTATCAAACATGACATGCAGTGGTCAGTTCGTTGCATAAGAACAAATACAACCCACGTCAGCACACATGCATCTTATATAGCATCACATCCAATGGCTATAAAAGATGAATGAGACCAAATTATATCTCATCTAGATGAGTTCTAGCAAAACTGTATTAATAATACATAGTAGTCCTGCGCCATGTATCATATATTAGTATCATGTAGTACTTTATTTATTATGAGGTATCCAAATGGCACTGCACCGCCAAGAAAAGAGGGTAACATCAAAATTATGGACTACTTTTTTGAGTATGTTGGTAAGGTCCGATCATAGTCACTTGTTGAAATCTCTAAAAAGACAAATACTCCCTCCTTCCGGAAATACTTGTCATCAAAATGGATAAAAGGAAATGTATCTAGACGTATTTTAGTTTTAGATACATCTCTTTTTATCCATTTTGATGACAAGTATTTTCGGACGGAGGGAGTAGAAAACAGAGTTGGTGATGATGGTGTGCATGCCATCCTACAATATAGGCCGTCGGATTTATATCTAACGGATAGGAAAGAAACTATGGCAAATTTGCAAAAATATACCCACACGTCTCTCCACATTTGCAAATAAGGTCTTCCCTCGTTCAACCTTTTCTCTCACAAGATAAACTACTCATACAAATGCATCTTGGTGTTCCGTGCAATGCACGGGCAGCTAGCTTATTTCTTTTAAAATAATTGCTGCGATAATTGGGTTGAAGTGATATATTTTATGTCTGTCCGAATGATTTCAGATTCACTAGTAGTAACAAAGAAAAGGTTGCCTTGTTAATTAACAGAAAACAGGGTGAAAACTATCACATGAGGCCGGTAAAAACAAGGCACACTGGGTTCAGCGTCATCGTCACTACAGCTGTGCGCGCGCGAGAAGTCTACATATCGAGGGGGCTACCGAGCGAGGCACCGAGACACAATGTTTGAGAGAGAAACCAATTGACAGATTATGATCAGATCGAGTTGTCACCCTTCTGCTGCCATTGTTGGGGGGAGGGAGAGAAAGACGTATCGAGAGTGTGCGCGGTAGGCATAGAGGCACAACTAGCGAGTGTGTGTGTGTGTGTGTTTTTGAAAGAGGAGTAGATAGATTATTATCAAGATCAATGTGCCACCCTACTAGCTCCTTCGGTGCCGGGTAGTGTGTGTGTGTGTATGTTTGAGAGAAGCCAGTCGATAGATTAGTATCAAGATCAAGGTGTCACCCTACTCCTTCGGTGTTGGGAAGTGTGGGTGTGTGTTGGGGGGGGGGGGCAGTGACAATCACATATCTCTACTCTTATAAAAAACAGAGTTGGTGATGATGGTGTTCCTGCCATCCTGCAATATAGGCCATCCAATTTATATCCGACGGACAGGAAGGAAACTATGGCAATTTTGCAAAAAGATACCCACACCCCTCTCCGCAATTGCAAATAAGGCATTCCCTCGTTCATCCTTTTCTCCCACAAGATAAACTTCTCATACAAATGCATCTTGATGTTCCGTGCAACACATGGGCATCTTGCTAGTAGGGAGAAGAAGTTTGTGTGACACATATCTAGCTATATTAAGGGATAGGTAGATAGCATATGTGTGAGAGATATTGGTGGCTGTGGGTGGACGGAATTAAAGGGGTGGGCGTGTTAGACATAGAGAGCGTGTGTGTTTCTGTGTGAGAGACTTGTAGGACGGGGTAGAAAGACGAATTTAACCCTGACGGAGGGAGAGAAATACACGAAGTGCGCGTGTGTGATTCCGATGCCCACAGGGAAATGAGATATGTATGCGTGTGAGAGAGATTGCACAATTCGTTCACGTATCACTATCTAGCGGTCGTGGACGTGCATCGCTTGAACATAAGTCAATATCTACTTCGTATCGTGGCCAAAGGTACACTATCATGGCCAAAGATTGAACACTCACATATCACATTTTTTTCTATTTAAATAAGCCTTTTTAGTTGTGCATGCCAAAGTTACAGTGATGTTTCTTCAAACAACCAATGTGGCTATCATGAACATGCACCATTGCTACTCTTGCATTCAAATTCATTAGTCTTGGATGATTTAAGTTTCTATTTTGAATTAATATATGTAATATTCATATATGAATTCAACGGGTACGCAATTTATGAAATGGAGGCTATGTAATCATATGAGGTAACACTTTTAAGTAGTTGACTACAATATCCATTTCTTTTTGTGCGCCTCTACACTAACACGTCAATGCATTATGTTTAAAGTAAATAACCAATGGCACTAAATTATCTATTTACACGAGAAATACATAGGCTGAGCGTTTGATCCCTTTTTTGTGGACGCGCCACTACACCCGTACGATTGGCCGCGCCCGTGTGAACGTACAAGTTATCGGCGCATCATCCCGAGTTATTATCTTTTTTCTGGGGTGGACTTCACACTAGTTATTAACTGCTGACGCGTGCCTCGTGTACACACTCTAGCATGACCTTCCCACTAGCACGGTCCAAAATTAGTTGAAACTGGATATGAACGATCCCGCGGGCGGCAAAATCTCCCACCTCCTTCTAAAATTTCCATCACCTTAGTCTTTAGCATGCGAAATCCCCCTTTTGTCCTTGGTGCACGGAGACCAACAGTTACAATACCGCCCTCATCTACATGATAGGTCGGGGCTGCTTTGGTAACTTTTGGTTCCCCCACTACATGGCACCCCCATTTCCTCCCCCCTCCCGCAAAACGACTAAGTCCACAGCACTAGAGCATCTTACATCACACCGTCCGTACTTCATCGCCCTTTCTCCCCTCCCCTCTCGAAACCCTAGACTGCTCATCCACCGGCGTACCATAGCCCATTCACTGCCAGCGGCGTCCACCTCACTGGATCTGCTTCTGCGGCCGCATCTACCCCTCCCACCTCCCCTAGAAACAAGTAGACTGCTCATCCACCACTGTACCACAACCCATTCAGTGACGGCCTTGTCCACGGCGCCGGATCTGCTTCGCCGGTACTCTCATCAACCGCCGCGCATCTATAGCGGCTCATTCGTACTCCCCACCAGAGACACTTCGTCCACAGCCCCCAGAGCCGGCCCACCGACGCCCCCGTCGACGGCCTCTGATCCTCTTCGCCGACACCTTCCTCAACCCTACCAGAGCCGCTTCGCCGACACCTTCCTCAACCCTACCGGAGTAGCTTCGCCTATATCATTCTCAACCCTACCGGGGCCGCTTTGCCAACTCACAAGTCCACGGCCTCAGATCCGCTTCCTCACACCCTCATCCAACCTACCGGAGCAGCTTCTGACGACCCATCCACGGTCGCAGATCCGCATCATCGACACCACCCTTAACCCAACCACCGGAGCTGCTTCTGACACCCCGTCCACGGCCATAGATCCGCACCATCGACACCATCCTTAACCCAACCACCAAAGCAGCTTCACCTACACCCTCGTCCACGACCATAGATCCGCTTCACCCACACCGTAGTCCACCCTACCAGAGCCGCTCCACAAACACCCTACTCGATGGTTCTAGATCTCCTTACCAAACCCCGACAACCAATGTAGCGTCATCATCCTTGATGTTTCTAACCTGATTCCCACAGTCTGGAGAGATGCCAAGCACCCGCCACGGCCTAGGTACTTGTCACCTTTAAACCCGTCCAGCATCACCTGCCCGATGTACTTCAAATATACTAACCGATCGCTATTACCTGTTATGCAGCTGGCAAAAACTACAAGGACGATGTTTCTTCTGGATCTAACAGCTTGGCCAACCAAGATCCTGGACTGAGGCATTGCTATGATCTTGTAAGCGCATCTCTCTCTCTTGTATTGTTCTGTGCCTGCCAGCGTGCTTAGCTAGAATTTTCGACCAGTAATACCTTTGTGCAGACAATGATTTCTACTACTGGCTGCTAAATTAGATATGTAGATGTCATACATGATACTACCTCGTACCTCCGTTCCTAAATATAAGTCTATCTAGAGATTCCACTATAGGCTACATATGGAGCAAAATGAGTGAATCTACACTCGAAAATGCATCTATATACATCTGTATGTGGTCCATACTGGAATTTCTAAAAGACATATATTTAGGAACAGGGGCAGTACATTACACAAAATCGTAGGTGGCATGTAGGAATTCCAGTGCACTACATTAGGCTCCCTTAGAGTGCCTGCTAGTCCAGCATACAGAGTCATGGCTAGTTTATGGTACGCACACAATCGTTAATTGGCGGTTTAAATATGCGCAAGGGATATGCAATGTAGTATCATGTAGAGATGTCTGAAATTAGCCGTGTCAACCTGCAGATAGGGTTACACAATGAAAAAGTACAAGATGTATGTGGCAATTTCATGGAACATCGCAAAAAAGGAGAGGCAGCAGTGAGCCTATACAGTGTGCCATGGTACGTCACTCCTCCATTGCAATCATCGTGACATGTTATTTGTATGCCAGTTCTATTAGCCATGTTTCTTAGGGACAGTTATTACGAGTTATCCTAAGAAAATAAGCACCTGTGAATATAAGCTCCATGTAATAAGACAACCAGTTCTTTTCATTGCGTTTTCATCTTATCTTTGGTATGATCAGTGGAAAGTCTATATTGCATTATATTTTTTCATTTTGCTGCCCATATGGAAATTAATTTGACTTGCAAACATCACAAATTGAACCCAGTGTGGTAATTAATATGATAGGAAAACAGACCATCACTATTTGCTCAGAATGCAAATACAAAGATACCATCTACTTGGCACAATATACTTTGGTCAATGTTTTCCATAGAGATCCCATTGCCTAATTTAAACGAAGAACGCATGACCCACATTTAAATGAAGAACAATTATTTATTGAAATTCGATGGTCCAAGTGGCTGGTTATTATCGTATAGCAGCACCACCAGAAAGCATCATATAGCAGCAGTAGCAGCTCATAGCAACTCATCATACAGCAGCAGCAACAGTCTGCAATTCATCATATACCAGCAGTAGCTCATAGCAATTCATCATATAGCAGCAGCAGGAGCAGCTCATATCAGTTCATTATATAGCAGCAGCAGGAGCAGCTCATAGCAATTCATCATATAGCAACAGCAGGAGCAGCTTGTAGCAACTCATCATATAGCAGCAGTAGGAGCAGCTTGTAGCAACTCATCATATTGCATGCAACAGCAGCTCATAGCAATTCATCATATAGCAGCAGCAGCTCATAGCAACTCATCATACAGCAGCAGCAGCTCATAGCAATTCATCATATAGCAGCAGCAGGAGCAGCTCATAGCAATGCATCATATAGCAGCAACAGAAGCAGCTCATAGAAATTCATCGTATAGTGGAAAGGGGAGAGGAGATGCAAGCGGGCAGGGCAATGAATGCTTGCTTGTTTGTTTTTACTTGAGGGTCAGGTGTGACACGGGCGTCAGCAGTTGCATTTTGAGTGTAATATAGGCAGACAACAGAGTCATTTCACTATTCCTCTTCCCTTCAATTTTTAGTGAGGTTCTACCCGAAACAGCCCCCTCCAAAGCGAAATTAGTTAAGCCCAAGCCCATAACTCAAAAATGACTTCTTTACATCTTTTATGGCTTATTTTGACAATATGCCCTGAAAATGCGGAATCGAACTGGCTCTTAACCTACAATTCAATTGTGCGTGCAATGATGAATCACTCCTGCCCGCTATCTGTACATTTAGGCATCATCATACATGGCATAACCTAATACATGTGCATTCCATTTAGAATCTGGAATATGCAATGTTTATGTTAGTTCGTACGTTGCACATGATGTTTAAATGCCCCTTAAATCTGGTCAGTCAAGTGATGGTCTTTAAGCCTCCTTCTTTGCTTCTTTTCTCGATATGTAAGATTTGCTCACACATCTGTTCAATTGCTTGTTTACATCAGCCAGCCATACTAGGACTATTTGCTTTGATTACTTGCTGTTCGTGACATAACACTCTAACAGAGCTTGTCAACAATTTAAACACTAAGGGCTGTTGTAGTGGGGCCTTGTCTAACTCATAGGTGACATAAAGGTTTGGTTGTACACTACAGTAGGCTCTCCAAGAGTACCTGGAGATCCAGTTCGAAGGTATGCCTAGTTTTTACATAGTTCATACATAGTAAATGCTCATTTCATTGTGTGCAAGTGCAAGAGATGTGGCATGTTTCATTATGTGGTGTTGTTTTGTTATAATCTCATTCTTTTGTGTTCATAGACTGGAAAGTATGCATATTTATCTTCCAAGGAGACGAGTAACTAGTTTGTGTCACCTTGCAAAGGGGGTGCAATGAAGATAAGATTGAGGATTTCCAAGTATAAGATGTTAGGAAGGAGCCTTGCAAGAGAAGTAGGAGCTGCGCTGAGCCTCTTCAACCTGCTAAGGTAAGTCACTGTATGCAACTCAACAGTTCAATTCCTTGTTTGTTTCAGGCATAGTTAATTTTCTCTTTTCAATTGCTTTATTTGTCCTCAGTTAATGAGATGCCCAAATAATCATGCCTGATGTTCGATACTATTATCACTATTAGTTGACATAATTAAAGGCCTTACCATTTAATTACTCTGCCGAAGTGTTCCTGAAACTTTGAAGTCTATTAACCAACTATTATTGCATGAGGCTCACAATCTAGTTTATACTACGCTAATGATTGCATAGTTTTGCCTGCTGTAGAATGTTTGTATGAAACCCTCTGCTGTTCATTATGCTCCCTAAGACTTTAATTGAGGCACAGAATAGCCAACTGCTTGCTTACTTATATACAACATGCTGTCTAAATTTGTAACTCGTCTGGGTTTTCGATTGGGCCCCAACATCATGCTCCTCTGGTGAGCTAAGAGGGATTTCTGTATGCAGGCTGCACAGACTATCTTTTTTATAATTTTTAAAATATCACCTGCTTATGCTTCATAACGTGTAACATTTTTTTTGAAAGTGATGTGTAGCATTATTGTTAGTCCTGATTTGCCATGTAGTACAAAATAGTGTCTTGTTCGCTTCACTGTTGTAACTATATTTTTGCCCTAGTCATGTGTACTTACAGAAACATTTCAGGATGAAGTGACATCAAGACAAAGATCTGCGAGCAGTGTGGCATGGCCGTTACCGAATGATTATGGATTGGAATTGGAATGTGCTGATGTTCTCGAGCATCAACTAGAGGTGGCAAGACAACGTGTACATGATTGTCAACGTATAATCAACAAGTTGAGACTGGACATGCAGGTATTAGATGCAGGAATAAAAAAATGAAACAAGACACTGAGGTAACCATGAAGGAATTGGATATTTTGCAGACTGAAATTTGTGCTATCTGAATCCGGCCAATCCTATTTTCTGAAGAGATTATAGTTCAAATGGAGTTAAGTTGATGCGCGTCCATGATGTATGAGCTGTATTTGCCCAGTGTATGTAATTTGCTGTTTGTGTATGCTTTATTATCACCTGTCCCGAACCATAATGCCCAGTGGGTATAATCGGCTGTAATTTCTTTATTGTATAGTGTAGGATTATTCTACCTTTCTATGCCTTGATCTCTTTGTTGTAATAGTGTAGGCTTTTTAGAGGTGATAGTATTGAGTAGGATAATTCTTTGAATATGTTATATCGTTCAAACGGGGGCCAATTCGCCCGATCATGGCCCTTCACGGGCCGTCGGATCCATGGGCCTTCTACGTCTCATAGGATCCATGGGCCTTCTACGTCTCGTAGGATCCATGGGCCTTCTATGTCTCGTAGGATCCATGGGTCATCGGCTCATTTATGGGTCTTGTACGGGCCTTTAATGGGCCGTAGATGGGCCTTTAATGGAAATCATATGTTTTATGGGCTGACCATAACGGGCCGTTAATAGGCCGTATTTGGTGATGCTACGAAAATGGCCCAACAGACTAACGGTCCACAAACGGGCCGACTGTAACATCGGGCTGAATTTGGCCCACAAACAGAAAATGACAGTAACGGGTCGTAAGTAACCGAATGCTGCAAATGAGCCCAAGAATAAATGGGCCCTCAGAAGGCCGAAAGTTAACTTGGGATGGAAACGGCCCAACGGAATAACGGGCCGTTAATGGGTATAAAATGATACACTGTTCATTACGAGCCAGTTTCACCACAGGTCGTTAATGGGTGTAAAGTAATACACTGTTCATTACGGGCCAGTTTCAGCACGAGCCGCTAATGGGCCAAGAGTTACAAAGGGCCTCATATGGGCCGAAAGACGTTATGGGCTATACATGGGCCAGAAGTGAAAATGGGCTGGAATCATATTGGACGGCCCAGATGACGCTACTGGGCCTAATTCGGATAGGGCGCAACAAGCCTTGGATTAGCAGGTTGTAAATGGGCTATATGCGAACAGGCCATTAACAGGCTTTCCATGGGCCGGCCAGCCAGCTTTTGACCAAGTCAAATGGGCCGGCCTTTTCACAGGAATGGGCCATTGTTGGGTCATGCCACATGTCGACGTATTGTAGGCGCCTTCTGTCCAGTGAGTGGATGACCTCTGTCCCAACGATGAGCCGACACGTGTTTCCTCTAGCCAATGATGATTTTACACGTGGAAAGTCCCCATTGGTCGGGGTTGTAAACTGGTTATCGGATCCAAAACCCGACCTGATAGCTTAACGGTGTTCCATTACGATGGATGCCACATGTCGGTCACCCTTGACGAAAGCACTTCTGTGACGCGCGCTTTATTGTCATGGAAGTGGACACTTCCGTGATGATAATTTTGGTAATGTCATGGAACACTTCTACGACAGCACATGTATGACTATCTTGATTCTGTCATAAATTTGTCATGGATGTACATGCATGACAAAAAAAGCAACCTACTGTGAAAAACACGTATCATCACGGAAGTGTATTTTTTTGTAGTGTATAAAGGTGCTCTACAGGTGTCTCCGATGGTACTTGTTGAGTTGGCATAGATCAAGATTAGGATTTGTCACTCTGATTATGGGAGAGGTATCTCTGGGCCCTCTCGGTAATACACATCACTATAAGACTTGCAAGCATGATAACTAATGAGTTAGTTATGGGATGATGTATTATGGAACGAGTAAAGAGACTTGCCAGTAATGAGATTGAACTAGGTATTGGATACCGACGATCGAATCTCGGGCAAGTAACATACCGATGACAAAGAGAACAACGTATAGTGTTGTGCGGTTTGACCGATAAAGATCTTCGTAGAATATGTAGGAACCAATATGAGCATCCAGGTTCCGCTATTGGTTATTGACCAGAGACGTGTCTCGGTCATGTCTACATAGTTCTCGAACCCGTAGGGTCCGCGCGCTTAAAGTTCTGTGACGATCGGTTTTATGAGTTTATATGTTTTGATGTACCGAAGGTAGTTCGGAGTCCCGGATGTGATCACAGACTTGATGAGGAGTCTCTAAATGGTCGAGACATAAAGATTGATATATTGGAAGCCTACATTTGGACATCGGAATAGTTCCGGGTGAAATCTGGATTTTACCGGAGTACCAGAGGGGTTACCGGAAGCTCCCGGGCGCTAATGGGCCTTGTTGGGCCATAAGGGAAAGAGAGAGGGGCCGGCCTAGGGCAGGCAGGGCGCCCCCTTCCCCCTATCCGAATTGGACTAGGAGAAGGGGGGCGGCGCCTGATGAGGTTATGTACCTAGGGTAGGGTCATAAGCCTGACTTAGACACCTTCCCCTAGGACATCACCCTAAAGCCAGAATCATTCAAAGGGTACCATTATCCACTCAACCTGAGACGTTCCACTCAGAAGAATCAACGGCACTCGACCGTCGCAGAAGCCACTCGATGAACAGAAGATCTAAAGCCACTCTGCACCAACAATAGTCGAGCATTTACTTATAGGCTTAATTGTCATTTATAGCATTTAATGGCTAGCGTTACCAGTAACGTTACTCTCTTAATGTACCTTAAACCCCTTGTAACGTGGGCTGGCTGGGGTCCTGGCGCACTCTATATAAGCCACCCCCTCCACTGGCACAAGGGTTGGCATCTTTGTAAACACACACACACACACATAATCCAGTCGACCGCCTCAGGGCACCGAGACGTAGGGCTGTTACTTCCTCCGAGAAGGGCCTGAACTCGTAAAACTCGTGTGTACAACCACTCCATAGCTAGGATCTTGCCTCCTCATATCTACCCCCATTCTACTGTCAGCCTTAGACCCACAACAGTTGGCGCCCACCGTGGGGCAGGTGTCTTAGCAGTTTATTGGAGAAGTTGCGATTCTTCCGATTCCCATCATCATGGTTTCCAGCGGAGGATTGGCTGAAGGCCGCGAGATCCGTCTCGGCTCGCTCGTCTTCATCACCGACGACTCCGCTTGGCTTCATGAAGCTCCACTCGACGTCGAGGCGCTCCCCGTCCGCAGGGCGACGCACTTCCGCGCGTGCGTTCGCGGCGTCCTTCTTCGACAACCGTCGACTCCATATCAGTTGACTCCTGTGGAAACCTTCCTCTCCGTTGTTCGCCGGCGCCAGCGATCCGGTCGGTCGCGGCTTCAGCGGTGGGTGAGGCACGCGGTGGCCCGCCAATCTGCCGCCCCGCAAATCGCGGCAATCGAGCCCGATGAACCCTCTACGACTTGTTCGATCTGTCGACTGGCTTCGTCGAGACTGCGTCCGAATGCGACAGCAGCGACCCCGCGGTAGAAGTCTTGATGGTCAATGGACCACGCAGTCCTCCTGGCTTCACCCGGGAAGGCGGTGGCGATGGCGGCGGTGATCCATCACGTGTTGACGAGGAGTACCGTCCCGAACCCCTCTCTTCGCAGCGGAGGGAAGATATTCATTAAGGATTTAATCTTCATCGCCGTAATATGGATGCACTCCCCACTCCTATCGTTGGAGAAACCCCCGAGGCCCAGGCCTTGGAGGAGGCGTGCCTGGCTAACTTGGCTGAGCGCACTCAACTGGAGAACCTCCAGCGTGCTCTCGACGAGCGTGCTCGGCAGCGGATCCCCGAGTCCAGTCGACGACAACTTTTTCCGCCTCCGACTCAGGTATATCGAACTCCGATCCAGAATCTCACAGGTGCAGCTCGAATGGAAGAGTCAATTCAACCTTCCTAGTCAGAAGCTGACCGAGGTTTGATGCAGATCCGGGCTTTACTTCGGGCAGCAGGATAGCAGAATACAGCGGTATCTCAGTCGCGGAATAGGATTCATAGCAGGTCTGTGGTGGCGGATACTGTCCAGTCTGCCCATAGCCCGAGACTGCCTCCACGGCATGAGGGACGTGGATACTAGCAAGATCAGTACAGGAACCGTGAGAAGTATGATCATCGACTCGACCATGATGATCATCGTCAAGTGCCCACGTCTCCTCCGAGGAGTGGGTCGTACGTGCCTCGGCGGCAAGATGACAGGCGCCCCCATAGCGGCGAACGGAGAATTCCAGTCGACCCCAGAGAACCAGGCTTTGATGCAAGATCAATCTTCGTTCAAGGTCTGGTTGATAGAAACAGAGCTCACAGAGAAGGCCACGATAGAGATCATCCGACTGGAAGCAGGGTACACGTTTCAGGACCCGAGTGTTTCAGCAGAGTCATAAGAGCAGCAGTGATTCCTCCAAACTTCAAGTTGGCGACTGGAGTCAGCAAGTTCACCAGCGAATGCAAGCTAGACACTTGGCTTGAGGATTATCAAGTGGTTGTGCAGATTGGTGGTGGCAATGATGATGTAGCCATGAAGCACCTCCCCTTGATGTTGGAGGGCTCTGCCAGAGCGTGGTTGAATCAATTGGCTCCTGACAGCATATACAGTTGGGAAGAACTTGCTCGAGTGTTTGTTAGGACCTTTGAAGGCACTTGCAAAAGGCCGGTAGGGTTGACAGAATTGCAGTGTTGTGTCCAGAAACCGAATGAAACTTTGAGGGATTATATCCAGAGATGGATCACGTTGCACCATACAGTGGAGAATGTGTCAGATCCCCAAGCAATTTGTGCCTTCAAGGAAGGCGTTAAGTATCGGGAATTGAACCTGAAATTCGGTCGGACAGGAGATATGACTCTGACTCGGATGATGGAGATCGCCACCAAATATGCCAATGGTGAAGAGGAAGACCGACTCCGGAGTGGCAAACACAAAACAGTCGCCCAAGAAATCGAAGGAGGGAACTCCAGTCGGAAACAGAAGCGAAAAGCTGAACCAGCTGCTCCTGGTGAAGCTTTAGCTGTTGTCCAAGGAAAGTTCAAGGGAAAACCCAAAGGGCCCTGGAATCCCAAGAAAGTTAAGGATAAAGATGGGAATGATGTGTTGGATTTACCGTGCCATATTCATACCAAGAAAGATGAAGAAGGGAACATCATTTACCCTAAACACACCACTCGACAGTGTCGTTTCCTGATTCAGCAGTTCCGAGAGAAACAACCCAAGGAAAAGGAAAAGGAGTCAGACGGAGGTGAGGATAGGGAAGAAGATGATGACGGCCTTCCCAATGTCAATTCCACGCTGATGATTTTTGCTGATGTTGAAAGCAAAAGTCGATTGAAGGTTATTAACAGGGAGGTGAACATGGTTGCTCCGGCGACACCTAGTTATCTGAAGTGGTCCCAGAACGCCATCACATTCGACCAGTCTGACCACCCAGCGCATATAGCCACCCCTGGGAGGCAAGCACTGGTGGTCGACCCAGTAGTCGAAGGCACCCGACTGACTAAAGTGCTGATGGATGGTGGCAGCGGCTTGAATATTCTTTATGCTGAAACCTTGAAGGGAATGGGCATTCCGATGTCCAAGCTGAGTGAAAGCAACATGAGTTTCCACGGTGTTATACCTAGCAAGAAAGCTCAGTCACTTGGCCAGATCACACTTGATGTGGTTTTTGGTGATTCCAAGAATTACTGCAAGGAAAAGTTGATGTTTGAGGTAGTGGATTTCAAGAGTGCTTACCATGCCATCTTGGGGAGACCCGCTTATGCACGTTTTATGGCTCGATCATGTTACGTGTATCTCAAATTGAAGATGCCTGGAACCAAAGGTGTAATCACTGTCACTAGCAATCGGCAGAAGGCAGAAGAGTACTTTTAGAAGGGCTCAAAAATTGTCGATGCACAGATGGCAGTAGTGGAACTGCAAGAGTACCAGAAAAATGCAGATCCGAGTGATTTGCTGCGAGCCAAGAAGCCTACCACAGAGTCTGCATTTCAGTCGTCAGGGGAAACGAAGCCGATTCATATCCACCCGACCGATCCCAATGCTGCTTCGAACCATATCTCGTCAACACTTGGCAGCAAATAGGAAGAAGCGCTCATCCAGTTCCTCCGTGAGAACTGGGACATCTTTGCATGGAAACCTTCTGACATGCCAGGTGTACCCAGGGGACTGGCTGAGCATCGTTTGCGAGTCGACCCGAAAGTAAAACCAGTCAAGGAACATCTTCAACGGTCCGCCGTCCAGAAGAGAAAAGCAATTGGCAAAGAAGTGGCTTGGCTCCTGGCAGCTGAGTTCATCCTAGAGATTTACCACTCCGAGTGGCTCGCCAATGTTGTCATGGTCCCTAAGAAGGATGATTCACTTTGCATGCACATTTACTTCAAGCATATCACGAAAGATCATTTTCCTCTTCTCCGCATCGACCAAATTGTTGATTCAACTGCGGGATGTGAGTGTTTGTCCTTCTTGGATGCCTATTCCGGGTACCATCAAATCCGACTGTATGGACCCGATGAGATAAAAACGGCTTTCACCACTCCATTCGGATGTTTCTGTTATGTCACTATGCTATTCGGCCTGAAGAATGCCGGAGCCACATTCATGAGGATGATCCAGAAGTGTCTGCTCACTCAAATCAGTCGGAATGTGGAAGCATACATGGATGACATTGTAGTCAAGTCACGAAAAGGTTCCGACCTACTGGCTGACCTTGCCGAAACCTTTGCCAACCTCAGAAGGTACGATATCAAGCTTAATCCATCAAAGTGCACATTCGGAGTTCCTGGCGGAAAATTACTCGGTTTCCTCGTTTTCGAATGAGGGATCGACGCTAACCCAGAGAAAGTTGGTGCCATTCTTCGGATGAAATGCCCTGTGCATGTGCATGATGTCCAAAAGCTTACTGGTCGTTTGGCCGCTCTGAGTCGATTCATTTCTCGTCTCGGTGAAAAGGCACTGCCTCTTTACCGACTGATGAAGAAGTCTGATAAGTTTGAGTGGACTCCCGAAGCTGATGCAGCGTTTGTAGAGCTCAAAGCCCTACTTTCCACCCAGCCAGTGCTTGCTGCACCAATCAGCTAAGAGCCTTTACTGATTTACATTGCAGCCACTGGACAAGTCGTCAGTATAGTACTCACGGTCGAGCATGAAGAAGAAGGGAAAACTTATAAAGTTCAGCGCCCAGTACATTACGTTTCTGAAGTCCTGACTCCATCAAAGCAAAGATATCCCCATTATCAGAAGCTTGTTTATGGAATTTACATGACCACAAAGAAGGTTGCACACTATTTCTCTGATCATCCCATTACGGTCGTCAGCGATGCTCCATTGTCGGAGATTCTGAATAGCAGAGATGCAACTAGTCAAGTGGCAAAGTGGGCGATTGAACTCCTTCCCCTGGATATCAAGTTTGAAGCAAAGAAGGCTATTAAGTCCCAAGCAATAGCTGATTTCCTCGCCGAGTGGATCGAATAGCAACTTCCAGCCCAAATTCACTAGGAGCATTGGACCATGTTCTTCGATGGGTCCAAGATGCTTAATGGTTCCGGTGCTGGAGTGGTATTGGCCTCCCCCCGAGGTGACAAACTCAGTTATGTTCTCCAGATTCACTTTGACTCCTCCAACAATGAGGCTGAATATGAGGCACTTCTGTATGGGTTGCATATGGCCATTTCACTCGGCGTCCATCGCCTCATGGTCTATGGCGACTCGGATTTAGTGGTCAATCAGGTGATGAAGGAGTGGGACGTCAGAAGCCCAGCCATGACTGGTTATTGCAATACAGTAAGAAAGTTAGAGAAGAGGTTCGAGGGGTTAGCGCTCCATCACATCCCCCGACTGAAAAATCAAGCAGCCGATGATCTGGCAAAGATAGGCTCCAAGAGAGAAGCCAATCCCAGTAATGTGTTCCTGGAGCATATTCATGCACCCTCGGTTCAAGAAGATCCCTTCACTGAAGAGCCCCCACAGCCGATGAGTGCCACCGATCCGACTGAAATCGAGATTCCAGCCGTGGTCGACTTGATCATGGAAGTTTTGGTCATCACCCCCGATTGGACGGTACCATATATCGCATACATTCTTAGAAGATGAAGAAGAGGCTCGATAGATCGTCCGTCGATCTAAGGACTTCACCGTGATAAGAGGACAGTTGTTCAGAGAATGTGTGACTGGAGTCTGCCAGAAATGCATAACACCTGAAGAAGGTCGGGTGATCCTCAATGATATCCACTCGGGGACCTGTGGTCACCAGGCGTCCTCTCGGACCATTGTGTCCAAAGCATACCGAGCGGGATTTTACTGGCCTCGAGCAAATGAGATGGCACAAGAAATAGTCAACAAATGTGAAGGTTGTCAGTTCTACTCGAACATGTCTCACAAGCCTGCGTTAGCCCTGAAAACCATTCCGCTCGTCTGGCCTTTTGTTGTTTGGGGATTGGATATGGTTGGACCTTCGAGGACTGGCAGGAGTGGATTCACTCATGTGCTTGTAGCAGTCGACAAGTTCACCAAATGGATTGAAGCCAAGCCTATCAAGAACCTTGATGCCGGTACTTCCGTCAGCTTCTTCAGAGAGATAACATTCAGATATGGTGTTCCCCACAGCATCATCACTGACAATGGTTCAAACTTTGATTCTGATGAGTTTAGGACTTTTCGTACTTCACAAGGTACTCGAGTCGACTATGCCTCGGTCGCTCACCCCCAGTCGAATGGACAGGCTGAAAGGGCAAATGGATTGATTCTCAAAGGACTGAAACCTCGACTGATGCGTGACCTCAAACACGCAGCAGGAGCCTGGGTCGATGAACTTCCATCAGTATTATGGGGATTGAGGACAACTCCCAATTGGTCGACTGGCAGAACCCCATTTTTCTTGGTTTATGGAGCCGAAGTTGTACTTCCGAGTGACTTGCTCCAGAATGCACCCCGAGTCGAGCTTTTCACAGAGGAAGAAGCAGAACAAGCGCGACAAGATGTAGTTGACCTCCTTGAAGAAGAAAGAGAGATGGCCTTGATCCGATCAACCATTTATCAGCAAGATCTGCGTCGATTCCATGCCAGAAATGTAAGGGGTCGAGCATTTCAAGAGGGAGACTTAGTTCTCTGAGTGGATCAGCAGAAACCACCCAAGCTTGCTCCCTCTTGGGAAGGCCCCTTCGTGGTCACCAGAGTGCTCCACAATGGAGCGTACCACCTTTACGACGTCGAGCACAAGAAAGATGAGCCGCGCACCTGGAATGCGGAGCTGCTCCGCCCCTTTTATACTTAAACACTCAGTCTGCTGAGATGTAGTAAAAAATACCTTTGTATTTTGTTTATCAAAGACAAGAGTTTTACAGTCTTCTAAAAGGATTGTCGATTGTTTACATATGTTTCTGAAATCCCCCAGTGGGTGGCTTAGCTGCAGTCCAGTACTTGCCTAAGTTTCAAAAATCCTACCGAGTGATGAGCAAGTCTCTTACTCGGGGACTTATCTGTAGTCCAGTACTCGCCTAAGTTTCAAAAATCCTATCGAGTGATGAGCAAGTCTCTCACTCGGGGGCTTAGCTGCAGTCCAGTACTCGCCTAAGTTTCAAAAATACTACCGAGTGATGAGCAAGTCTCTCACTCGGGGGCTTAGCTGCAGTCCAATACTCGCCTAAGTTTCAAAAATCCTACCGAGTGATGAGC
>NC_057806.1:407397039-407397314 GCF_018294505.1 Triticum aestivum
GTTTACACATGTTTCTGAAATCCCCCAGTGGGTGGCTTAGCTGCAGTCCAATACTCGCCTAAGTTTCAAAAATCCTACCGAGTGACGAGCAAGTCTCTCACTCGGGGGCTTAGCTGCAGTCCAGTACTCGCCTAAGTTTCAAAAATCCTACCGAGTGATGAGCAAGTCTCTCACTCGGGGGCTTAGCTGCAGTCCAGTACTCGCCTAAGTTTCAAAAATCCTACCGAGTGATGACCAAGTCTCTCACTCGGGGGCTTAGCTGCAGTCCAGTACTC
>NC_057806.1:407397835-407549609 GCF_018294505.1 Triticum aestivum
TACCGAGTGATGAGCAAACCTCACACTCGGGGGCTTAGCTGCAGTCTAGTACTCGCCTAAGTTTAAAAAAATCCTACCGAGTGATGAGCAAACCTCACACTCGGGGGCTTAGCTGCAATCCAGTACTCGCCTTAGTTTCAAAAATCCTACCGAGTGATGAGCAAACCTCACACCTGGAGGCTTAGTTGCAGTCCAGTACTTGCCTAAGTTTAAAGAATCCTACCGAGTGATGAGCAAACCTCACACTCACGGGCTTAGCTGCAGTCCAGTACTCGCCTAAGTTCCAAAACCATCCCTATCCTCAAGGATGACGAGGTGCAGGTCGACTACAATCCCCTCACGAAGCTACACTACAAGTACAATGTCCGCTCCATCCCTATCCGCAAGGATGACGAGGTGCAGGTCGACCGCAACTCTCACCTCGGGGCTACGCCACAAATATAATGTGTGCTCCATCCTTCTCCGCAAGGACGGCGAGGTACATGTCGACTAGGATATCCCCTTCAGAGTTGCATTCCAAAGGAGAGTCCAAGCGAAGAACAAGTTCTACTCGAAGATGAACGCAAGCATATGCAGAAGATAAACCAAGATCGGACAAAATCTCAAAAGTCTCAAAACGAAGATAAAAGTACTCGGGCATCAGGCCCGAAAGAGTTTAACGATTACAGAAACCACTCGGCATTCCGAGGCAAATTTAAGGCAAGTTTAAATCTCAAGTTTGTTCATTCGGCAGGAGGAGGGCTCGCAGGCTCGACGAATTCGTCCAAGTCAATTCCGTCAGTGATCCGAGTGGCAGTAGCAAGGAAAGTCTCCATGAAGGACTGGAAGTCATGGCTTTTGGTGTTGGCGACTTTGATCACCGCCATCTTATCTTCGTGGGCCTCCTTGAAGTGGACTCTTACCAGCGACAGAGCCACGTCAGCACCGCATCAGGCAGAGGACTTCTTCCATTCCTGCACTCGACCGGGGACCTCGTTGAGTCGAGTCATCAGAGACTCGAGATCATTTTGAAGCGTTGCCCTTGGCCAGAGCGATGAGTCGATGCGTGAAGCTGCCACCTTCAGACGAGCAAGGTAACTTGTAACACTAGCAACGCGGGATTCCAGTTGAAGCACATTCATGGCAGCCTCGTCGCCGACTGGAGTAACGATAGGGTCCAAACCCGTCTCGATCCATCCAGTCTCCTCTTCAAAGTTTTGGCAGAATTCTACAGTCAAGGAGTTAGTGAGTCGACTGGACATGACTAACTTGCAAGTAGTAAAGCAGTCGGATTAAAAGGGGTACCTTCGAGCATAAGAAAGAGCTTCTTGGCGAGAGTTCTCAGATAAGCTTCCAAGTCATTTCTCTTACGAGTCATGGATTCCAGCTTCTCGTTCAGAGCCACCTTATCCTTCTTCAGACGAGTCGCCTCTCGGTTGGATTCAGTGAGAGAGGACTTCAGCTTGCTTACTTCCTCTTCCAGCGCTGCGACTGAAGCCAGCTTTTTGTCAGCAAGAGTAGTCTTCTCTTGAGCCTCCTTCTGCGCAGCTGCAAGGTCCAAGTCCTTCTTCTCTAGAGCCAACCTTTTTTTCTCTGCAAAATAAGCATTTCGATCAAACAAAAGATCGAAGGGATAATTTAAAAAGACGATCGACACGAGCAGTCGAGAGGCAGTTACCTTCCATACCGGCAACTTCATCTTGAGCCTTCTTCAAGTTTTGTTGAGCCAGTTCCAGGTCAAGGTTGAGCTGCCTCTGTTTCTCCTCAAATTTGACAAACTTGGAAATGAGAGTACAAGATTTCTGCAGAGAGTAAAAGACATATCAATCGGCAAGATCGGAGATTATTTACCTCTGAGTGAATAAAATTTCAAAGTTTACTGAGACCCCAACCGACTGCCAGCAGTCGACTGCGGTCTCGGGAAGTACACCCAGTGGTGAACTTGGCGTGCCCCCACTGGTTCAGTTTCCACTCGGCCGGTCCGCCCAGGTTGAGTAAAAAAAAGTATTCAGACCCCGGCCGACTGTCAGGAGCCAACCGCGGTCTCGGGGACTACACCCAATGGGTGCACTTGGCATGCCCCCACTAGTTCAGATCCCACTTGGCATGCTCCGCCCAGGTCAAGTGGAAGAAAGGAAAGAGAAAGAAGCGCTCAGACCCCAACCGACTGCCCGCAGTCGACTGCGGTCTCGGGGACTACACCCAGTGGGTGCACTTAGCGTGCCCCCACTGATTCAGATCCCATTCAACCAGACCGAGTGGAAGAGTGCAAATACTAAAGACAGCAAAACACCCAGTGGGTGTACAGATTCGAAGCAGACAACAAGAGATTGTACGAATGAAAATATTCAGGTAGCATATCCTAATAGAACAAGTTCAGTTGGAAGTCAACTTACCTGGACATTGGCTCGGAGAGCCGCGCTGGCATCGTAAGCAGCCTGGCTATTGTCTTGCACCGCCTTCATCCTCTCCATCATTACGCCAGCCTGATGGATAGCCTCTGCAGCGGCGTCCAATTGGCTTTCCGAAATATGATAGGTGGTGAAGAAGGGGACAGATGGTCCAGATGCAGCAGCTTTGGGCTCCGAGGCATGAGGTTGGATGACTGAAGAAAACACTGGTACAGTCGACAGCGGGGGGCGTTCACTCGACACTGGGAAGGCAAAAGTTATAGAGGATCTACCTGCATCTTCAGGCTGCTGGACTGTTGGTTCTGTCGCCAGTTCCGACTGGGATATCTTGCTAGGTGCTGCTTTCTTGCTCCTTCTGGGCCTCGGTATCATGTCTTCATCATCATCCAGAAGCTCGATAACATTGAGTGGGGCTGCAAAGTAGTCAGTCAACCCCAAGTGAATCACCAGAATTTAATCGACCAAATAATCAAGAACAAGATCACGAGAATTGTACCTGGGTTGGAGGTAACCGCGTCTTCCATCTCCTCATCTCGGTACTGGTGGGTAGAAGTTCCAGAAGTGGCAGCACTGCAAATATCAGCATTCAGTCAGTTACGTTCTGTTACTCAAGTCAACCAAAGGATCAGGCCAGATTGTTACCCAGAGACTGTGGGAATGACCACTTTGATTTGGGGCAAAGCCTTCAGAGGTTTGGAAGATGTGGCCTTCGGTGGTTTCGGCACTGGAGGCGGCGCAGTCTTGGGCTGTTTCGATACCTTCTCGGTCGGCACTAGAGAAGACGTCCGATGGCATTTTGAAGACTGCCCAGTTGGTGCGCCCACCAGGTCAGGGGTGCTTGCCGGGTCGTGAGCGTTCTTGGACCTCCTTTCTCTGCAAGGAGGCGAGTCGACCTCTTCTTCATCACTCGGATTGTTGCTCTCCTCGTCCCCCTCTGCATCAGACTACCACTCGCCACTCTCGCCCCCGCTCACCTCTCCCTCGACATTTTGCTCCTGCACTCCATTGGGCATTGAGTACATATCAACAAGAGCCTGAAAGACAACGAACAAAAGAAAGACAGTCGACCGTCAACAAGATGCTACATAGTAAAACAAGAAGACATTCGACAATGCAGAATCGTACCTGTTCCGGCTGGCGCAAATGGTCGAATGGAACCACCCTCCTGGACCCCCGAGGGTTATCCTTGTTGCCGGTAATACCACTCAGCCACTGCTCCACCGTGTCCTCACTGACATCCTCCGGGTGGATCCGAGTGGAATCCTCGAGTCCCGAGTACATCCACATCGGATGGTCACGAGCTTGGAGTGGTTGGATGCGTCGACTGAGGAAGACCTCCAGCAGGTCCATACCGGTCACTCCGTCGTGGACGAGTTAGACAACCCGCTCGACCAACACCTTCACCTGTGCCTTATCCTCTGGGATCACTCTCAAGGCGGAGGGCTTCTCTACTCGGGCCATGGAAAAGGGGGGAAGTCCAGTCGACTGGCCCGGAGTCGGCTGGTCTTTGCAGTAGAACCAGGTCGACTGCCAACCCCGGACCGAGTTGGGAAGGATCATAGTTGGGAAAGTGCTTTTGTTCCTCATCTGAATTCCAAGACCCCCGCACATCTGTATCACGTGCATCCTCTCGTCACTCGGGTTGGCCTTATTGACCGTCTGAGAGCGACACATGAATATGTGCTTGAAGAGACCCCAGTGTGGTCGACAACCCAAGAAGTTCTCGCACATGGACACGAAAGCGGCAAGTTACACGATGGTGTTTGGAGAAAAGTGGTGGAGTTGAGCCCCAAAGAAGTTGAAGAAACCGCGAAAGAAAGGATGGGGAGGCAAAGAAAACCCGCGGTCGACATGAGTGGCAAGGAGAACGGACTCACCCTCCTGCGGCTGCGGCTCAGTCTCGTTCCCCGGGAGCCGTGCCGATTTGTGGGGGATCAGTCCCCCCTCAACCAGGTCATTGATGTCATCCTGGCTGATTGTCGAGCGGATCCAGTCGCCCTGGATCCAGCCAGGCGGCAGGCCGGACCTCGACGAAGATCCACCCAGGCTGGTCCTCTTCCCTTTCGCCTTCGCCGTCGCCTTCTTCGCATGCTCCAAT
Source organism: Triticum aestivum (assembly GCF_018294505.1). Taxonomy (NCBI): domain Eukaryota; kingdom Viridiplantae; phylum Streptophyta; class Magnoliopsida; order Poales; family Poaceae; genus Triticum; species Triticum aestivum. The sequence goes on from NC_057806.1 coordinate 407,402,324, forward strand.
GCCATTGTCTTCTCCTTCCCCATGGCAGTGGATCGAGTTCGAGCAGGGCGACGACGCCGAGAGCAGAGGCGGATGCGGTGAGGAAAATGGAGGAGAAAGGGGCACAATGAGAATGCACTGTGCGAAAATCCCCGCCCAACGCCTTATATGAGGGCATTTCCGAGTGGCTGACTCATGGGCCCAGGAGATCCGATCAAATCCTGCAACAGTCGCACGCGCGATGCGTGGCGAAAAAGGTGGCATAGAGATCGAGGCGGCCTGCCTAATCCGCCCCGATTACTGCGGCCTCCCTCGTCTGGCGCGCTTCCCAAAATTCGAATCCCGTGAAATCCGCACACAGTAGAGCAACCCGTTAGACGGGAGATTTTTTTCCCATAACAACACTCGAAGCTCAACAATAGAAGTTCACTCGGCAAAACCAAGAATGGATCAAGGCGACTGAACAAGCAGTTGAAGTCATCTTGAATGTTCATTCGACCTCTGGATAAGACATTCCCGAAGCGCAAAAGATGAATCGGAGAGGTTGTCAACTCCTTCTCCACTCAGACCCTGAACCATTCGGGGGCTAATGATGAGGTTATGTACCTAGGGTAGGGTCATAAGCCTCACTTAGACACCTTCCCCTAGGACATCACCCTAAAGCCAGAATCATTCAAAGGGTACCATTATCCACTCGACCAGAGACGTTCCACTCGGAACAATCAATGGCACTCGACCGTCACAGAAGCCACTCAACAAACAGAAGATCTAAAGCCACTCTGCACCAACAACGGTCGAGCATTTACTTATAGGCTTAATTATCATTTATAGCATTTAAAGGCTAGTGTTACCAGTAATGTTACTCTCTTAATGTACCTTAAACCCCTTGTAATGTGGGCTGGCTGGGGTCCTGGCGCACTCTATATAAGCCACCCCCACCACTGGCACAAGGGTTGGCATCTTTGTAAACACACACACACACACATAATCCAGTCGACCGCCTCAGGGCATCGAGACGTAGGGCTGTTACTTCCTCCGACAAGGGCCTGAACTCGTAAAACTCGTGTGTATAACTACTCCATAGCTAGGATCTTGCCTCCTCATATCTACCCCCATTCTACTGTCAGCCATAGACCCATGACAGCGCCCCCGTTTCTTTCTCTTTATCTCCCTGCCTTTCCCCCTCCTTGTAGGAGTAGGAAAGGGAGGAATCCTACTCCTACTAGGCGGAGGATTCCTCCTCCTAGGCGCGCCAACAAGGGCCGGCCAGCCTCCCCCTTGCTCCCTTATATACAGGGGCAGGGGCACCTCTAGACACACAAGTTGATCACAAAGATCTCTCCAGCCGTGTGCGGTGCCCCCCTCCACCATAATCCACCTCGGTCATACTGTAGCGGTGTTTTGGCGAAGCCCTGCTGCGGTAGCTTCATCAACATCGTCTCCACGCCGTCGTGCTGACAAAACTCTTCCCTGAGCTCTACTGGATCGTGAGTTCGCGGGAAATCACCGAGCTGAACGTGTGCTAAACGCGGAGGTGCCGTACGTTCGGTACTGAGGATCGGTCGATCGTGAAGACGTACGACTACATCAACTGCGTTGTCATAACGCTTCCGCTTAACGGTCTACGAGGGTACGTGGACGACACTCTCCCCTCTCGTTGCTATGCATCACCATGATCATGTGTGTGCGTAGGAATTTTTTTGAAATTACTACGTTCCCCAACACAACGTTCATCTACAACGGGTGTAAGACAGTTTTGCACATGCAGAATACTCGGGTTAAACTTGACGAGCCTAGCATATGCAGATATGGCCTCGGAACACTGAGACCGAAAGGTCGAGCATGAATCATATAATAGATATGATCAACATAGTGATGTTCACCATTGAAAACTACTCCATCTCACGTGATGATCGGACATGGTTTAGTTGATATGGATCACGTGATCACTTAGATGATTAGAGAGATGTCTATCTAAGTGGGAGTTCTTAAGTAATATGATTAATTGAGCTTTAAATTTATCATGAACTTAGTCCTGATAGTATTTCCATATCTATAGATCAATAGCTTGCGATATAGATTCCCGTTTATTTATATGTTCCTAGAGAAAATAAAGTTGAAAGATGTTAGTAGCAATGATACTGATTGGATCCGTGATCTGAGGATTATCCTTATTGCTGCATAGAATAATTATGTCCATGATGCACCGCTAGGTGACAGACCTATTGCAGGAGAAGATCCACACATTATGAATGTTTGACAAAGCTCGGTATGATGACTACTTAATAGTTTAGTGCACCATGTTTTACGGCTTAGAACCGGGACTTCAAAAATGTTTTGAATGCCATGGAACATATAAGATGTTCTAAGAGTTGAAATTGGTATTTCATACTCATGCCCGTGTCAAGAGGTATGAGACCTCTGACAGTAGTTTGCCTACAAGATGGAGGAGAATAGCTCAACCAGTGAGCATGTGCTTAGATTGTCTGAGTACTACAATCGCTTGAATCAAGTGGGAGTTAATCTTCCAGATAAAAGGGTGATTGACAAAGTTCTCTAGTCACTATCACCAAGTTACTGGAACTTCGTGATGAACTATAATATGCAAGGGATGACGAAATTAATTCCCAAGCTCTTCGTGATGCTCAAATCGGCGAAGGTAGAAATCAAGAAATAGGATCAAGTGTTGATGGTTAACAAGACCACTAGTTTCAAGAAAAGGGCAAAGGGAAAGAAAGGGAACTTCAAAGAAGAATAGCAAGCAAGTTATTGTTCCCATGAAGAAGCCCAAAGCTAGACCCAAGCCTGGAACTGAGTGCTATTATTGCAAAGAAAATGGTCACTAGAAGTGGAACTGCCCTAGATACTTGGCGGATAAGAAGGATGGCATAGTGAACAAAGGTATATTTGATATACATGTTATTTGTCGTGGAATTGTCACGGCAGATGTCCTTAGTGTCAGGACTTAGTCGCGAGGCCAACACATCTATGTGGTAGCTTGAGAGGGGTTGAGCAGGACGAGAGACGCGATGTTTTACCCAGGTTTGGGTGGTTTGGGGGCCGGCGGCTCAAAGCAGCAGCGGCGGCACCCTTGGGTCGATGACGGCGGTAGAAGATAATCCAGTGCAGCGGCGGTTCAGAAGTGCAGCAGCGTCGATGGTGGGACCCAGTCCGGAGACGCGGCGATATCTTGATGCGGCGCGTGGAGACGAGGCCGACTCCGTGCGACCTAGTTCTCCTCCGGGTCGTGCTTGGCTTGACCCATCAGTTTGACTAGTGCCTGGAGGTACAGCTGTAGTGCTTGTAGAAGGAGCAGCAACGGCGAGGCGTGCAGGCAAAGAGCAGCTTGGCCGTCTTGAGGCAGCAGCGCAGCCATGGGGCAGCGACGAGGTGTGTGGGCCAAGGCAGAGGAGGCACATCGGGGGCAGCTTGTAGGCGAGGCCATGGAGATGGCGGTTCAACGGCAGACTACGTGCATCTTGGCGTGTCGATACGGAGCCGGTCCGGGGTGGCGCAGGAGGCCAGGCGCTACGCAAGCAGCGATAGCAAAGTCCAAGTCGTGGTGGATTTGACCGATCCACATTGGGTCATTGCTGTTTCCTTGCCTTTTTTTCCTAACGATGATCTGGCAGCAGCACTTGATCTCTTCCGACTCGGATGGATGCAGTAGCCAAGGGAAAAAGGACATCTGATCTAATAGTACTATTCAAGTAGCGCTGGCCCTTTTCCCAAAAAAGAACAGTTGATGATGGATTTCTCGTGGCATGGTACTATTTTAAGTAGTACTAGTCAAGTACTTTTGATTTGGTCTTGATTGGACCGTGAGTAGATGATTGCACATACGTGCGCTGGCTCCCCCGTGTAAACGGCAATTGAACAGCGAAGTACTTTGAACCAATCTCGGTTTCGCCGGTTTGCACGGCCATTCCGGCGGAAATCAACTTCACTTGGACCGGCGGATCAATAGGTCACGTGCGATGGCGCGCACGGAATCCTAGCTTCTTTCGATCTCATGTACTACCGGCTCCAAAGTTTAATCATGTTCCTGATCACAAAATAACAAACTTGTCGGTTCTTTCTCAACCAATGAAATCGCGAGCTCGTCAATCCCTAGATGAGATCCCTTCAAGAACTCAACACCACCGTGCGTCGCTGCCCCACGGTGGGCGCCAACTGTCGTGGAATTGTCACGGCAGATGTCCTTAGTGTCAGGACTTAGTCGCGAGGCCAACGCATCTATGTGGTAGCTTGAGAGGGGTTGAGCAGGACGAGAGACGTGATGTTTTACCCAGGTCTGGCCCCTCACAGTGGAGGTAAAAGCCTACATCCTGCTTCATTGATATTGATGATGATTACCACGGTTACAAGAGTGCTCTATCTCGAGAGCTATTGTCTAAACCTAACTTGTCCAACTCGTGGAACTTGTCAATCTTGTCCCTTTTGGGGAGCCCTGCCCCTCCTTATATATGTTGGAGGGGCGGGTTACATGTAGAGTCCTATTAGGATTAGGACTAGTCTATCTCTAATACAAACCGGATACAAGTCCAGGTCTTAACTCCTTGTAAGATAAATGTTCCTCATGCCTTTCCTCTTAAACCGGCCCACCATTAACATAAACCGGCATGTTGGGCCTTGGGCCTTGTCATCCATCTGGAACATGCGCCAGGTCACCAATGAGTCTTCAGGCTCATGAATTGTCATACCAGTGAACCGCCAGACACGTAAACCGCCAAACACGTAAACCGCCAATCCTCTAGCGGTTTACCAATGAAACACCTAGTCCAGCCGGGTTATACTTCCGTCCGGTTTACGCCGCGGGGTATATCCCCGACATTATTGATGTGTACTTTACTAGTGTTTATAGCAAACCCCTCGGTATTTGATACTAGTTCAGTTACTAAGAGTAGTAACTCGAAACGGGAGTTGCAGAATGAACAGAAACTAGTTAAGGGTGAAGTGACGATGTGTGTTGGAAGTAGTTCCAAGAATGATATGATCATCATCGTACACTCCCTATACTTTCGGGATTAGTGTTGAACCTAAATAAATGTTATTTGATGTTTGTGTTGAGCATGAATATGATTTGATCATGTTTATTGCAATACTATTATTCATTTAAGTTAGAGAATAATTGTTGTTCTGTTTACATGAATAAAACCTTCTATGGTTATACACCCAATGAAATTGGTTTGTTGGATCTCGATCGTAGTGATACACATATTCATAATATTGAAGCCAAAAGATGCAAAGTTATTAATGATAGTGCAACTTATTTGTGGCACTGCCGTTTGGGTCATATTGGTGTAAAGCGCATGAAGAAACTCCATGCTGATGGGCTTTTGGTATCACTTGATTATGAATCAGTTGGTGCTCGCGAACCATGCCTCATGGGCAAGATGACTAAGACTCCGTTCTTCAGAACAATGGAGAGAGCAACAAACTTGTTGGAAATAATACATACTGATGTATGCAGTCCAATGAGTGTTGAGACTCGCGGTGGGTATCATTATTTTCTGACCTTCACATATGATTTGAGAAGATATGGGTATATCTACTTGATGAAACATAAGTCCGAAACATTTGAAAAGTTCAAAGAATTTCAGAGTGAAGTGGAAAAACATCATAATAAGAAAATAAAGTTTCTACGGTCTGATCGCGGAGACGAATATTTGAGTTACAAGTTTGGTCTTCAACTAAAACAATGTGGAATTGTTTCAAAAATTCATTCCACCTGGAACACCACAATATAATGGTGTGTCCGAACGTCATAACCGTACTTTATTGGATATAGTGCAATCTATGATGTCTCTTACCAATTTGCCGCTATCATTTTGGGGTTATGCATTAGAGACAGCTACATTCACGTTATATAGGGCACCGTCTAATCCGTTGACACGACACCGTATGAACTATGGTTTGGCTAGAAACCTAAGCTGTCATTTCTTAAAGTTTGGGGTTGTGACGCCTATGTGAAAAAGTTCCAGCCTGATAAGCACCAACCTAAATCGGAAAAGTGCGTCTTCATAGTATACCCAAAAGAAACTGTTGGTTACACCTTCTATCACAGATCCGAAAGGCAATATCTTTGTTGCTAAAGAGTGGATCCTTTCTTGAGAAGAAGTTTCTCTCGAAAGAAGTGAGTGGGAGGAATGTAGAACTTGATAAGGTAATTGTACCTTCTCGCGAATTGGAAAGTAGTTCATCACAGAAATCAGTTCTAGTGATCTCTACACCAATTAGTGAGGAAGCTAATGATGATGATCATGAAACTTCAGATCAAGTTACTACCGAACCTCGCAGGACAACCAGAGTATGGTCCGCACCAGAGTGGTATGGAGATCCTTTCTAGAAGTCATGTTACTAGACCATGACGAACCTACGAACTATGAGGAAGCGATGATGAACCCAGGTTCCGCGAAATGGCTTGAGGCCATGAAATCTGAGATGAGATCCATGTATGAGAACAAAGTATGGACTTTGATTGACTTGCCTGATGATCGTTGAGTCATTAAGAATAAATGGATCTTCAAGAGGAAGACGGACGCTGATAGTAGTGTTGCTATCTACAAAGCTTGAATTGTCGCAAAATGTTTTCAACAGGTTCAAGGTGTTGACTATGATTAGATTTTCTCACTCGTATCGATGCTTAAGTCCATCTGAATCATGTTAGCAATTGCTGCATTTTATGATTATGAAATTTGGCAAATGGATGTAAAGATTGCATTCCTGAATGGATTTCTGGAAGAAGAGTTGTATATGATGCAACCTAAAGGTTTTGTCGATCCTAAAGGTGCTAACAAAGTGAGCAAGCTCCAGCGATCCATCTATGGACTGGTGCAAGCATCTCGGAGTTAGAATATATGCTTTGATAAAGTGATCAAAGCATATGGTTTTATACAGACTTGTAGTGAAGCCTGTGTTTACAAGAAAGTGAGTGGGAGCACTACAGAATTTCTGATAAGAATGTGCGAATGACATATTGTTGCTCGGAAATAATGTAGAATTTTCTGGAAAGCATAAAGGAGTGTTTGAAAAAGTTTTTTCAAAGAAAGACCTCGATGAAGCTGCTTACAAATTGAGCATCAAGATCTATAGAGATAGATCAAGACGCTTGATAAGTTTTTTCAATATGTACATACCTTGACAAGATTTTGAAGTAGTTCAAAATGGAACAGTCAAAGAAGGAATTCTTGCCTGTGTTGCAAGGTGTAAAGTTGAGTAAAGACTCAAAACCCGACCACGATAGAAAATAGAAAGAGAATGAAAATGCATTCCCTACGCCTCAGTCATTGGTTCTATAAAGTATGTCATGCTATGTACCAGACCTATTGTATACCCTGCCCTGAGTTTGGGAAAGGAGTACGATAGTGATCTAGGAGTATATCACTGGACAGAGGTCAAAATTATCCTTAGAGTACTAAGGAAATATTTCTCGGTTATGCAGGTGATAAAAGAGTTCGTCGTAAAGAGTTACGTCGATACAAGCTTTTGACACCGATCTAGATGACTCTAAGTCTCAATCTAGATACATTTTGAAAGTGGGAGCAATTAGCTAGTGTAGCTCCGTGCAGAGCATTGTTGACATAGAAATTTGCAAAATACATACGGATCTGAATGTGGCAGACCAGTAGACTAAACTTCTCTCACAAGCAAAACATGATCACACCTTAGTACTCTTTGGGTGTTAATCACATAGCGACGTGAACTAGATTATTGACTCTAGTAAACCCTTTGGGTGTCGGTCACACGACGATGTGAACTATGGGTGTTAATCACATGGTGATGTGAACTATTGGTGTTAAATCACATGGCGATGTGAACTAGATTATTAACTCTAGTGCAAGTGGGAGACTGAAGAAAATATGCCCTAGAGGAAATAATAAAGTTATTATTTATTTCCTTATTTCATGATAAATGTTTATTATTCATGCTAGAATTGTATTAACCGGAAACATAATACATGTGTGAATACATAGACAAACATAGTGGCACTAGTATGCCTCTACTTGACTAGCTCATTAATCAAAGATGGTTAAGTTTCCTGACCATAGACATGCGTTGTCATTTGATTAACGAGATCACATCATTAGGAGAATGATGTGATTGACTTGACCCATTCCGTTAACTTAGCACTTGATTGTTTAGTATGTTGCTATTGCTTTCTTCATGACTTATACATGTTCCTATGACTATGAGTTTATGCAACTCCCATTTACCGGAGGAACACTTTGTGTGCTACCAAACATCACAACGTAACTAGGTGATTATAAAGGTGCTCTACAGGTGTCTCTGAAGGTACTTGTTGAGTTGGCGTATTTCGAGATTAGGATTTGTCACTCCGATCGTCGGAGAGGTATCTTTGGGCCCACTCGGTAATACACATCACTATAAGCCTTGCAAGCATTGTAACTAATAAGTTGGTTGCGGGATGATGTATTACGGAACGAGTAAATAGACTTGCCGGTAACGAGATTGAACTAGGTATTGAGATACCGACGATTGAATCTTGGGCAAGTAACATACCAATGACAAAGGGAACAACGTATGTTGTTATGCGGTTTCACTGATAAAGATCTTCGTAGAATATGTGGGAGCTAGTATGAGCATCCAGGTTCCGCTATTAGTTATTGACCGGAGACGTGTCTCGGTCATGTCTACATAGTTCTCAAACCCGTAGGGTCTGCACGCTTAAAGTTTGGTGCCAATCGGTATTATGAGTTTTTGTGTTTTGATGTACCGAAGGTAGTTCGGAGTTCGATGAGATCAGGGACATGACGAGGAGTCTCAAAATGGTCGAGACGTAAAAATCGATATATTGGACGACTATATTCGGACATCGGAAAGGTACCGAGTGATTCGGGTATTTTTCGGAGTACCGAAGAGTTACGGGAATTCGCCGGGGAGTAGATGGGCCTTATTGGGCTTTAAGGGAAAGAGAGAGGAGAGGCTACGCGCCCCCCAAGCCCTAGTCCGAATTGGACTAGGGGGAGGGGCGGCGCCCCCTCCTTCCTTCTCTTCTCTTTTCCCTTTCCTTCTCTCCTACTCCTACTACTTGGAAGAGCTCCTAGTTCTACTAGGAAAGGGGGAATCCTACTCCCACCGGGAGTAGGACTGCCCTAGGGCGCGCCATTGAGAGGGCCGGCCCTCTCCCTCCTACACTCCTTTATATACGGGGAGAGGGGCACCCCTTGGAGACACAACAATTGATCATCGATCTTTTAGTCGTGTGCGGTGCCCCCCTCCACCATAATCCACCTCAGTCATATTATAGCGGTGCTTAGGCGAAGCCCTGCATCGGTAGCATCATCATCATCGTCATCACGCCGTCGTGCTGACGGAACTCCCCCTCGAAGCTCTGCTGGATCGGAGTTCGTGGGACGTCATCGAGCTGAACGTGTGCTGAACTCGGAGGTGCCGTGCGTTCGGTACTTGGATCGGTCGGATCGTGAAGACGTACGACTACATTAACCGTGTTGTGCTAACGCTTCCGCTTTTGGTCTACGAGGGTACGTGGATACACTCTCCCCTCTCATTGCTATGCATCACCATGATCTTGCGTGTGCATAGATTTTTTTTGAAATTACTACGTTCCCCAACAGCAAATTCTTCAACTATTTCCATGGTCACAAATACCTCATATGAGGATACCACAAGTATCACTGACAATGCAAGGTTGCAGGAATTGTATGTGACAGGCATGTACAAAAGCCTCAAAGGGCATCAGGCTCTTTGTGATGTACTTAAAAAGCAGATCCTCAACGGGAACCCTAGGAAAGAGGGTATTGCCTTTGAGAGGAAACTCAATGCTGATGGGACCTATTGGAAACCTGAGCAGTATCCCAAAACCTCATGGGTTGCTGCAAAAGGACCTCCCGTAGATCCATCCACTTTATCTGGATTTACATGTGAATCTTCATATTATTCTAATGAGTCTTTTGACTCCAACTATAAACTGTTCAAAATCAGAATGGTGAAGTATTTGCTAGATATGTTGCAACTAACTGCAGGAATGGTCCCCAAATGAAGAAAATCTGGGTTCCTGAAAGGTGCCTTGAAAGTCTTTAGGTGAATGTCATCATGACACAACTTGTGATGAATAGGAACCCCAGATCAAATTCTTCATATGGATCCAAGTCCTCATATGGACCAAATTCCTCATGTGGTTCAAATTCCTCATATGAATCCAAATCATCATATGGTCATCATCATGCTAACACTTCTGTTTCGCAGGGAAAATCTAAGAGCTATGAATATGTGCATTATTCTTCAAATCATTATGTTCATAAGTCCTCGAAGAATTTATCTGCTTATTCATATGCTTGCTCTAACCCCTCTTCTGTGAAACGAAGTGGACTAGCTTCCATGCCACCTTTCTCTTATGGTGCTCGCAGAAAGATGAACTCTTTGCCACCCCTCTAAATATGGGTGGTGAAGAATAAGAACTAATCTCTTGTGCAGGGTCAGGTCTCCAAACAAACTTGAACGTCTAATGAATATGCTAGATACCTGAATATGCTTGATAGGACGCAAGCTAATCATGATGAAATGAATATTCATTTCTCACGTCTTATACTATTATTTCTGTTGTGCTGCTTGATGAAATTCAATCTGATGAAATTGATGTCATATTTTTCACTGATGAAGTATATGAGTTCTTAAGATGCACTAATTCATCTGAGGGATGATCAACCCAAAGCTACTGAGTGGGTCCTCGACAGTTGATGTACAAATTACATGACCGGTGACAAGAACCTATGGACACTGCTTTATCTCCACCGCAGCTGAAGCATATCACCTACGCTGACAAAGGCAAAGGCAAGGTATTGGGTCTAGGTAGGTTTGCAATCTCAAAGGATCGACACATGGACAAAGTCATGCTTGTCGAGTCCTTAGGATTCAACCTCATGTCTGTCTCAATGCTTTGTGATCTTGATATGGTTGTCGTTTTTGGAAAATATTGTTGCGTTGTGATCATGGAATCTGACAATTCCAAAATCTTCGAAGGCTTTAGAAAAGGAGACTTGTATATTGTTGATTTCTCTGCAGGACCATAGCCTGCCACATGTCTACATGCAAAAGCCTTAGAAGGCTGGTTATGGCATCGATGACTAGGTCATGCTCGCATGAGGAACTTACACACTCTCGTGAAGAAGAAGAACGTCATTGGCATCGAGGGTGTCAAATTCCTCAAGGACCATTTGTGTGGAGCTTGTGAAGCTGGAAAGATGACCAAGTCCAGGCATCCCCCAAAGACTATCATGACTACTGAAAGTGTAACTAACCCCCGGGTGGTTTTGGTAATTCATAACAACATATAGCTCATTGAACTAATATCCATTCTAGATTAATGTTTCAAAAAGTTCAATGATTGGTATCGCATGGACTAGAGACGTGCACCCCTCAAATGCTAAGTACGCATATTGGCAAAAATTCAAGACTCTACATTTTCATTTTAGTGATCCAAGATCACATTGAGTCCATAGGAAAAGCCAATACTATTAAAAGGGGACGATGTGTTGCTTAATGGCTTGCTTGCTAAAAATGTTTAGTGATGTGCTCCGAAAGCCCTCAACCACATTCTCATTTCCACATATGTCATAAACCTAAAGTCAAACTCGGCCCCACCGATTTGATCTATCTGGCGCCACCGAGTTCACTTGACATAGCCATTGCCAGAAACCCTAATCAGTTCGGTCTCACCAATAGGGATCTCGGTCTCACCGATAGGGATCTCGGTTTCAGTGAGATGGGATTGCAAACTCTCTGTTTCCCTTAATAACATTTCGGTCCAACAGAGATGAGCGATCGGTCCCGTCGAGTTGGCAATGCAAACTCTCTGTTTCCTTTTCGTAACATTTTGATCTCACCGAAATGAGCGATCGGTCCCACTGAGTTTGCCTGGCCAAGTCTCTGTTTTCTTATTACTGAAATCGATCTCACCGAGTTCATGTGATCGGTCTCACCGAGATGAGGTTTCGCCCTAACCCTAGTGCATCGGTCTCACCGAGTTGGTATTGTCGGTCCCATCGAAAAGCCTAACATTCACATTTTGAACGAGGCCGGTCTCACCGAGTTTCACTATTCCGTCCCACCAAGTTTGGTAAATTGTGTGTAACGGTTAGATTTTGTGTGGAGGGTATAAATACCCCTCCACCCCCTTCTCCATTTGAGAGAGAGCCATCAGAACATGCCTACACTTCCACAACTCATTTTCTGAGAGATAACCACCTACTCATGTGTTGAGACCAAGAAATTCCAATCCAACCACAAGAATCTTGATATCTAGCCTTCCCCAAGTTGCTTTTCACTCAAATCATCTTTCCATCATATCCAAATCTGTGAGAGAGAGTTGAGTGTTGGGGAGACTATCATTTGAAGCACAAGAGCAAGGAGTTCATCGTCAACACACCATCTATTACCTTTTGGAGAGTGGTGTCTCCTAGATTGGTTAGGTGTCACTTGGGAGCCACCGTCAAGATTGTGGAGTTGAACCACGGAGTTTGTAAGGGCAAGGAGATCGCCTACTTCGTGAAGATCCACCCAAGTGAGGCAAGTCCTTCGTGGGCGATGGCCATGGTGGGATAGACAAGGTTTCTTCTTCATGGACCCTTCGTGGGTGGAGCCCTCCGTGGACTCGCGCGACCGTTACCCTTCGTGGGTTGAAGTCTCCATCAACGTGGATGTACGATAGCACCACCTATCGGAACCAAGCCAAAAATCTCTGTGTCTACATTGTGTTTGCTCCCTCCAAAATCCTCCCCTTTACCTTCATCTGCAATTATTTACATTCCGCTTCTATACTCTTAGAATTGCATGTGTAGGTTGATTGCCTGACTTGTGTTAAGTTGCTAAAATCCGCCAAGACATAAAATTGGGAAAAGGCTAGATTTTTATTTTGTCAAGTAGTCTAATCACCCCCCCTCTATACATACTTTCGATCCTACAACTACCACTCGTCCATTTGAATTGCTTCACATGGATCTCTTCGACCCTACTCACTATGCCACATTCACAAATGCAGCATCTTTATATGGCTTTGTTATTGTTGATGACTATTATCGTCACACATGGGTGGATATCATCACCTACAAAACTGAAGTGCAGGAAGTCTTCCAATGATTTTCCTCAACGGCTTCGACAAACTTCGGTGTGAAGATCAAGAACATTAGGAGTGACAATGGGACCGAGTTCAAGAATACTGGTCTTGATGACTATCTTGATGAACTTGGTATTACTCAAGAGTTATCTGCCCCTTATACTCCTCAACAGAATGGTGCCGTGGAGCGCAAGAACAGGACACTTGTTGAGATGGCTCGCACTATGCTTGATGAATACAAGATGCCTCCTCGCTTCTGGCCTGAGGCAATTGATACTGCGTGCCACATCATCAACTGGGAATATCTTCACAAATTCTTCAAAAAGACCTCATCACTCCTCGGTGACAAGAAACTGAATGTGAGTTATTTCAAAGTCTTCAGTGCTAAATGTTGGATTAGAGATCCTCATCACAATTCTAAATTTGCACCGAAAGCACATGAAGGTTTTATGCTTGGTTACGGAAAGGACTTGCACACCTACAGAGTCTTCAAAACCTTTCACCACAAGGTTGTTGAAATGGTAGATTCACGGTTCGATGAAACTAACGGCTCACAAAGAGAGGACCTACCTCATGTGATAGATGAAATGTCACCTGAGGAATCCATCAAGTTCAAGGTTACTGAGGATGTCATTCCCATTGAAGAATCTGCTGAAGAAGTCATTCCAGAACGTGAAGAAAATCATTCTGGTGCACCTGAGGAAAATGGCTCTGAAGAAAATGCTGAGTCCAATCAACGTCGTCAACATAGTCATCTTCGCGTTGCAAACGAAGTGCAGATCGAGAAAATCATCGACGACATCAACACACCATGTCCTCTCACATGCTCTAGGGCTTCACATTTGTCTAACTTTTGTGGGCACTTTGCTTTTGTCTCTATAACAGAGCCCACCAAAGTTGATGAGGCATTTCTGGAGCCTGAGTGGATCCAAGCGATGCAAGAGGAATTACATCAATTCGAGCTCAACAATGTCTGGGAACTTGTCAAGCGACCAGACCCACACAAGCACAATATCATCAGTACCAAATGGATCTACCACAACAAGCAAGATGAAAATGGCCTTGTGCTGAGGAATAAGGCTCATCTTGTAGCTCAAGGCTACACACAAGTTGAAGGAATTGATTTCGATGAAACTTTTGCACCTGTTGCTAGACTTGAGGCTATTCGCATATTGCTTGCTTAGGCTAACCATCATAATATCATGTTATATCAAATGGATGTGAAAAGTGCATTCCTCAATGCTAAGCTTGAGGAAGAAGTATATGTTGTTCAACCCCCGGGTTTTGAAGATCTTAAGCATCCTGACAAAGTCTTTGATACGTCTCCATCGTATCAATAATTTTTGATAGTTCCATGCTATTATATTATCATTCTTGGATGTTTTATAATCATTTTATATCATTTTTTGGTACTAACCTATTGACATAGTGCCAAGTGCTAGTAGCTGTTTTTTTGCATGTTTTTTACATCGCAGGAAATCAAATGCCCACCTCGGTTGCCTCCCGAACTGCCTCTTTACTATATAAATACCCCAATATTCCACAAACCCTAGGGGAGTCAACAAAAATCAATTCCAGCCGCCGCAAGTTCTAGAAACCACCAGATACAATCTAGACACAATCACGGAGGGGTTTATAATGTCCATTGGTGCCTCTCCGATGATGCATGAGTAGTTCTTTGTAGACCTATCCATCCGTAGTTAGTATCTAGATGGCTTCCTCTCTCTCTTTTGATTCTCAATACAATGGTCTCTTGGAGATCCATATGATGTAACTCTTTTTGCGGTGTGTTTGTTGGGATTCGATCAACTTTGAGTTTATGATCAGATCTATCTTTTTAACCATGAAAGTTATTTGAGTCTTCTTTGATCTCTTTTATGCATGATTGCTTATAGCCTCGTATTTATTCTCTGATATTTGGGTTTTGTTTGGCCAACTTGATCTATTTATCTTGCAATAGGAAGAGGTGCTTTCTGATGGGTTTGATCTTACGGTGCTTGATCCCAGTGACAGAAGGGGAACCACACGTATGTATCATTGCTATTAAGGATAACAAGATGGGTTCTATTTCTACATAAATAGATCTTGTCTACATCATGTCATCGTTCTTATTGCATTACTCCGTTTCTCCATGAACTTAATACACTAGATGCATGCTGGATAGTGGTCGATGTGTGGAGTAATAGTAGTATATGCAGGCAGGAGTCAGACTATAATCTTGGACATGATGCCTATATTATGATCATTGCCTAGATATCGTCATGATTATTTGAAGTTCTATCAATTTCCCAACAGTAATTTGTTCACCCACCGTTTGCTATTTTTCTCGAGGGAAGCCACTAGTGAAACCTACAGCCCCCGGGTCTCTTCTTTATTATATTTTCCTTTGCGATCTATTTTCCTTTGCTTTTATTTTTAGATCTATTAAACCAACAAAATACAAAAATACCTTGCTGCAATTTATTTTATCTCGCGTTCCCGTGATATCTATCTATCAACTTATTACAACTTTCTCACGTCTGTTTGCCAATTTATGGCGTTGTTACCCGAAAGGGATTGACAACCCCTTTAACACGTCGGGTTGCGAGTATTTGTTATTTGTGTGCAGGTGTTGTTTACGTAGTGTTGCTTGGTTATCCTACTGGTTCGATAACCTTGGTCTCATCACTGAGGGAAATAATTACCTTCGTTGTGCTGCATCATCCCTTCCTCTTTGGGGAAATACCGACGTAGTCTAGTAGACATCAAAAGGAATTTCTGGCGCTGTTGCCAAGGAGACATCATCAACATCTACCAGGTTCCTAATCACAAATCTCATCTCCTTGCAATTTACATTATTTTCCATTTGCCTCTCGTTTTCCTCTCCCCCACTTCACGAAAATTTGCTGTTTTATTCGTCCTCTTTTTTGTTCATTGTTTTCTCGTCAGATCTGTTTTTATGTGCAACCTTGTTTGCTATGTTTTGTCATTATGGATAGTTCTTCCTCTATTGCGTGCACTCCCGAGAACGAAGTTCTCAACTTTAAACAAAGGGGAGAAGATAATTTAAAATATGCGGCGGAGTTTCGTCCCGTGAGCTTGCTTATGATTTTTTTCTCGGATGAAAGACTTCATATAGAAGACTATGGGCACCGGAGGCTTGCCAGGGGCCCACGAGGCAGGGGGTACGCCCAGGGGGTAGGGCACCCCCACCCTCGTGGATGGTGGGTGGCCCCCCTCTAGTGCTTCCTTCGCCCAATATTTTTTATATATTCTGAAAATGACTCCCGTGGAGTTTCAGGACTTTTGGAGCTGTGCAAAATAGGTCTCTCATATTTGCTCCTTTTCCAGCCCAGAATTCCAACTGTCGGCATTCTCCCTCTTCATGTAAACCTTGTAAAATAAGAGAGGATAGGCATAAGTATTGTGACATAATATGTAATAACAGCCCATAAAGCAATAAATATCGATATAAAAGCATGATGCAAAATGGATGTATCAAGGGGGCACCCCAAAGAACATCAGTTATTCTCTTAGCCATGTGCAGTGCCCCCCTCCATAGTTTACTCCTCAGGCCATAACGTCGTAGTGCTTAGGCGAAGCCCTGCGCGGATCACATCACCATCACCGTCACCATGCCGTCGTGTTGACGAAACTCTCCCTTGACCCTCTGCTGGATCAAGAGTTCGAGGGACGTCATCGAGCTGAACGTGTGCTGAACTCGGAGGTGCCGTACGTTCGGTACTAGATCGGTTGGATCGTGAAGACATTCGACTACATCAACTGTGTTAACCTAACGCTTCCGCTTTCGGTCTACGAGGGTACATGGACACACTCTCCCCTCTTGTTGCTATGCATCTCCTAGATAGATCTTGCGTGATCATAGGAATTTTTTTGAAATTGCATGCTACATTCCCCAACACATGATTAGGTAACAACACAGGCGAATATGCAACATATTCAAATTGGCCAGGCATAAGAGGAGCTGAATGCATATATGGTGCTATGATGGATGACTGAGTCATGGCAGAAAAAGGGAAGACGTTCTCATCAAAAACAACATCCCGAGATATGTAGACTCGATTGGTTGGGACATGGAGACACTTGTAGCCTTTATGGAGAGAACTATACCCCAAGAACACACACTTTTTGGAGCCAAACTCAAGTTTGCGATCATTATAAGGACGAAGATGAGGCCAGCAGGCACACCCGAACACCTTGAAAAAGGTATAGTCAGAAGTTTCATCCAAGAGAAGCTCAATAGGAGTTTTCATATTAAGAACACGTGTAGGTAATCTGTTAATGAGAAAACGCGCAGTGGCAAAAGCATTACTCCAAAAACAAAAAGGTACAGAAGCATGAGCAAGAAGTGTGAGGCCGGTCTCAACTATATGGTGATGTTTGCGCTCAACAATGCCATTCTGCTGATGTGTATGTGGGCATGACAAACGATGGGAGATCCCAAGCTTATTAAAGAAAGTGTTGAGGTTGCGATATTCGCCCCCCAATCTGACTGAACATGGATAATTTTATGCTTGAGTAGACGCTCAACATGCAATTGAAACTGGATGAACATATCAAACACATCAGATTTGCGCTTAAGAAGATAAAACCATGTGAAGCGACTATAGGCATCAACAAAACTGACATAGTAGTTGTGACCACTAACAGATGTTTGTGCTGGACCCCACACATCAAAAAACACAATTTCAAGAGGACTCTTTACTTCTCTAGTTGATGAAACAAAAGGTAGTTGATGACTTGTTCCTTATTGGCAGGCATCACACACGGACATCTCTTTATTGCTAGACTCTAATGGCAGCTCATGACGGTGGAGTATGTGGCAAACGATGGGTGTGGCGGAGTGACCAAAGCGAGAGTGCCACTGGGAAGGTGACACACAAACACCGCTGAAGAGGCATGGGGCAAATGGATCCTCCAAACGGTACAAGCCTTGGCTCAAGCGGCCACTAAGCAGTACGTCCCGGGTTGCTCGGTCCTTAACAAAAAGATTAAAAGGGTGAAATTCACATAGGACATGATTATCAAGGGTGAGCTTAGGGATAGATAAAAGATTATGAGTTACCGAGGGTACCCGCAAAACATTACGAAGATGGAGCTGCCTAGAGGGATGACTAGTTAAAAGAGATGCTTGGCCAATGTGGGAGATGGGCATACCTACACCATTGGCGGTGTGAACCTAATCGTGCCCGTAGTAGGGCTGGTAGGTGGAAAGTTTGTTGAGCTCGTTCGTCATGTGGTCCGTGGCGCCGGTGTCCATGTACTGGGCTGGATCAACAGGGTAGGATGGTGTGTACCCCTGCTCGATGCGCGGGCCCTTGCCCTTGGCGACGATATGGGCAGCCGGGGTGGCGGTGATGTGGGCAGCTGGGGCGGCGGTGGGGGGGCCAAAGTATGCCATGGGAAACTGGCGCTCGTTGCCCTTGCCATTGTTGTTGATGCCAATGAAGCTCCTCTGAAAGCGGCGGTGACACTTGGAGGCGACATGGCGTTCCCAACCACATAGCTGGCAGACCACCCGAGTGTTAGGGCCCCCACCCAGGGTCGATGAAGGGGGTGGTGCGACCTTGCCAGTTGACAGGGCAGGGGGCGCTGGTCGCGAGAAGCCCAGAAGGTTGCCGGCTGTGCGGTGATGGTGGCAGAGGAGCGACAAGCCTCGATGCGTTGCTCGGCGAAGAGGAGGCATGATTAGAGCTCGTGAGGAGGCATCGCTGGCTTGGTGTTGTGAACGTCCTCGGCAAGATTGTCGTAATCGGCGTCGAGGCCTTTGATGACGAAGCCGGCGAACTCCTCGTCGCTAAGCGGCCGACCGACAAAGGTGAGCGTGTCCGCCAGCACCTTCATCTTGTTGAAGTAGGTCATGGTGGAGGAGTCCATCTTCTTGATGTCGGCGAGCTCACTATGAAGGGCCATTGAGCGGGAGGTAGAGACCTGGGCAAAGGAGTGCTCCACGGTCGTCCAGGCGTCCATGGAAGTGGCGGCGAAGAGACAGAGGCCGGCGACCCCGTCACCGAGGGAACCCTGGATGGTAGAGAGAATCGCCTGGTCCTGCTGCACCCACATAGGGTGTTCCGGGTTGATGGTCTGGCCGTGGATCCTAGGGATGACCTACCGAGGACACGGGAGCGAACCATCAACAAACCCTAGGAGAGACCGGCTGCAGAGCATCAGTAGGACCTTGGCACGCAAGAACAGGTAGTTGTCCGGCGTGAGTGTGATGGCGATCAAGTTGTCGAACTAGAACGTCCCGGTGGGCGTGATGGCGCCAGCAACAGGGGCGGTGGGCGGTGGAACCGCGACAAGAACCACGGCCACGCCCGAAGCTGGCGGCGCCCGGAGCGGAAGCGGTCATGGCACCGGCGGCCCTAGGGTTTTGGGTTTTTGGTGCGACGGCGATGGCAGGTGGGGTGTAGGACCTAGGTTAGACTCGATACCATGTAAAACATAGGTTTTGGGGGAACTGGACGTACAAGTACTATACCAATATGGTATGGCTTACACAATGAGGCTACAATACGAAGTCTAACATGTATGACTATCTTGATTCTGTCATAAAATCGTCACGGATGTATATGCAAGACAGAAAACGTGACCTACCGTGACAAACACGCATCATCACGGAAGTGTTTTTTACTGCAAGAATGAAAAAGGATTCTAAAGACGAGATGATAGCGATTAGGTCGGTGGTTATCCTTGGTGGATTTGCTTGAATCCGGTATTCGTTCATTTGCGTCCATATGTCTACAGATTGGATCGTTCTGGCGGCGGTTACTGTTTTGATGGGTTAGTCGTGTGGGGCGGTTTAAGAATCTGGATGTATTTTTTGTTATTTCTACTCTTCAGCTTGCTTCAGTGGTCATAGCCGTCGCTAGGTGGCCTACAAATGTTGTACTGTCGTTGATGATGAACAGATCGAAAGTTTTCCCGTCAGAAGCCAAGCTAAATTTTTTTGATTTGATTTTTTCTAGTGTCCAAACAAGCGCTAGAGCACTGGTGGTGATGGCCCTATAAGCGGATTTGACCAAGGTCCAAAGGCAAAGCCAATAAAAAGAAATTTAGCATTGAGGATTTGACATGTTGTAGATGAGTTCAATTCGACATTTCGAACCAACCGCAGCATCTATCTATTATAGTATAGTATAGTATTATATTATATTATATTATATTACCCCTAGAAAAGCATGAAAGAGCGGAGAACCAATTCATCTCATCCATCAAATCCTACGTTTTATGCTTTAATTACCCACCATGCCATTAGCCACTAACCTCTCCTGCCTTAGTAGTACTCCACAAGAACAAAACAAAACCGCTGCCTCCCGCAAATCCTCTGCCGAACACGCAGCCTCGGTAGTTTGCCGCCCCACGCCTCGCACGCCGGCACTCTCATGTTTCCCGCTCGACAACTTGACGTGCAAGCAGACAGGCGGACCTCCACCTCTACACGCCGGACAACCTCAGCCCGACCACCTGTTTCCCAACACACAGGCGGACCACCGCCTCGACGCGCCGGACGACCTCCACCAAGACCTGTACCACCACGACCACCTGTTTCTCCTCCTATGGAGAGTCACTCCGGTTAGATTTTCAATCATCCCCATGTATTTACTGATTGCCTCAATGGACTGGCTCATCTCTACTTAATCTTGATATTTCTTGCGCGAATTTGTCAGAAATCTGACCAGCGGCTTCGGACACGATGGCATCGCATACCTCCCGCAGCGCACGCTCTAGGGGCAGGAAGAAGGTCGGCCCCACAATATGCAATGCCGCGGGAACTGCCGAGGGCACCGACTCCAGGGCGCCTATTCTTGGTATGTCGTCATCTTCGGCGCCTGCACCAGCTGCGGTCACGCGCAAAACGACGTCTCTGTGATGGCCGATGGAAATCAAGCCGCCGGGCTGGGAGATGACTAGCAGCAGAAACGGACTTGCTCCGGTAAGATCAACAATTCAATGAATCCAGTTCTTGGTGTAACGCCCCGAGACCGTTGTGCCAGGTGTCTTCCAGTTATTCGCTATTGTTGCCTTGTCATTCGTTTGCGTGTCATGAATTTCATATCATGTCATCATGTGCATTGCATTTTCATACGTATTCGTCTCATGCAACCGAGCATTTTCCCCGTTGTCCGTTTTGTAATCCGGCGCTCCTATGTCCACCAGCGCCTCCTTTTGCCTTTTTTCGTGTGTGGGTGTTAAATGTTCTCGGAATGGACCGAGATTTGTCAAGCGTCCTTGGTTTACTACCGGTAGACAGCCTGTCAAGTTTCGTGCCATTTGGAGTCCGTTTGATACTCCAACGGTTAACCAGGGAACCATAAAGGCCTTGTTTGTGTTGCAGCCCAACACCCCTCCAAAGTGGGCCAAAACCCATCCAAACCCCCTCCATCCTCTCGGTCGTTCGATCACGATCGCGTGGCCGAAAACCGCACCTCATTTGGACTCTCCTAGCTCCCTCTACCTATAAATATGTGACTCCCCTCGAAATTTCGCGGTACAAACCCTAACCTTCTTCCTCTCTGTGCCATCGGACAAAAACTCCACCAACGGACATGTCCGCACCCTCAGCCGCCGCCCCGCGCCAATCCGGAGCCGCCACGTGGCGTTCACCACCTCCTGCCGCCGCTGGCCCGCGGGGCCTGTGTCAGGCCCGCGGGGCCCATTCCCGCCGATGCGCGCACGAGGCGCCCGCTCCCGTGCCGCCAGCGAGCTCCGCCACCACGCCGTCTTCCTCCGCTCGTCGTCACCCCGCCGCCTCGGTGATCATCGCCCGCCGTAGCCCGCCTCTGCTGCACCTCCCGCCGACGGATCCGGCGTCCCGCGGCCAGATCCGCACCCCTCCGGCGTCCTCCGCCGCTCGCTGGAGCCAGAGCTCCGGTAGGACGTCGCCATGGCCTCGAGCTCCGGGTGTTCAGATCTACATCGCACCGTCCTGGTTCGAAGGCGTCCCCGAACCAAACACCACCACGCCCCGGATCTCCTCATCCCGCACCCCTTCGTCCACTTCCTCCCCGAGGTCCAAAATTCTACTAAGTCTTTTTCTGTCATCATATTTCCATGCTCTGTTCATCATGCTATAACTTCCCGTGTGATGCTCTGTTTTGGGCGTGCCATATATCAAAATGTTCATCATGATGTCGTCTTCATTTCATTCCATTGCACCATGCTTGTTTGAGTCCATCTTGATGCCCTAAATGCTATTGCAAGAGTTCTTCATAATGTTAGGTGTTGTTTCTTATCAGATTATGAGCATTTGTCATTTTTGCCATGATTATTGTGTGCTGCATATGGGCATAAGCTCTACATGTGTTTTGGCTATGCCATGCCATCTTTACAAGGGTGTATGCCATGTATTTTTTTGATCAATGTGGTGAATAGCACAAGCATGCAAAGTAGCTCTCGTGATGTTGCTGATTTCAGGGACTTAGAATTCTTCCAAGTCATTTTCCCTTATGTTATTTTTATGCCATGTATTCATGTTGCTACAGAGTGATCCATGCCTCTTTTGAGCATGTTCAGTAAGGATGATTTTGAGATATTGTTATGCTCTATCAATCCGTGTCTTTGTTTGCAATTATGGAGTTCCCTAGCGTGACTCAATCTTGCTCTACTTTGGCTATAAAATGTTCCTGGTAGATTGTTTACTTGTTAATCAATTTTGCCAAGGTTGTTGTAGTTGATCCATGCATGCTATGAGATTGTTCTTGCCATGGATAGCTTCTTGATCATGTCTGCTTGCTGGGTGTATGCTTAGTTTGTCATGCAATGCCTTGTGGTGAGTGCATCAAGCTCGCAAATATGCCTTCATAACTCTATTTTTGCCATGTCCAGTTTTTCTGCTAAGTCTGAATCTGTTAACGAAACTTGCTATGTTTACATGGGTGCCATCATATCTTCTGATCCTTTTTGGCTTCTGGTCAGTAAGGGACTTTTGTTATATACTTTGAGTAAATTCATGCCATGCCTTGTATTGCTATGATATGTTCCTGTAGCATGTTGTTATCTTGCTCTAAACATGTCTTCCTGATGTTAATTCCTGGCATGTCGTTATTCTCACTAAATCTGTGATGCTGATATCTTTTGCACTATTGCCATGCTTGTTTGAACCTACTCTTGTGTGATTTAGCCGTAGCTCGGTGTTCATCTTTTGTCAAGCATCTTGAGTAGATCACTGCCATGTGCTTCGTTGCTATGTTGGGGTGCAGTAGCTTAGTTTCATGTTGCATTCTAGATGGCATCATGATGTTAATCGCATAATTGTGCCATTATTGTTTTGGTTGCCATTTCCAAACCGTGCATCTGTTTCCAGTGATCTTTATATCGATTTCGACCGAAATCAACTCATCTTTCCAGCGGCACTCTTGGTTTGCCAAGTTGAGGCCTGGTTCAATATTTTCCTTCCGGAGCACGCATATGCATTGCATATCACATCCCGCATATCATGCCATGTTTTGCATCATGTCGCTTGCGCATTGCACCGTGGTTGATTGTGTTTCCCTTTCTTGTGTTCTTGCCTTGGCTTAGAGCCGAGAGACGAGTTCGTGTTCGAGGAACCCATTGAGTATGCTTACGAGGATCAAGCTTTCGTCTTCTCTGAGAACTTTGCAGGAAAGATGACCATATCCTCGAAATCACTTCTATCTTTGCTTGCTAGTTGCTCGCTCTTTTGCTATGCCGCGATACCTACCACTTGCTATATCATGCCTCCCATATTGACATGTCAAGCCTCTAACTCACCTTGTCCTAGCAAACCGTTGCTTGGCTATGTTACCGTTTTGCTCAGCCCCTCTTATAGCGTTGCTAGTTGCAGGTGATGATGAAGTTTGTTCCATGTTGGAACATGGATATGTTGGGATATCACAATATCTCTTATTTTAATTAATGCATCTATACACTTGGTAAAGGGTGGAAGGCTCGGCCTTATGCCTGGTGTTTTGTTCCACTCTTGCCGCCCTAGTTTCTGTCATACCGGTGTTATGTTACTTGATTTTGCATTCCTTACGCGGTTGGGTTATAATGGGAACCCCTTGACAGTTCGCCTTGAATAAAACTCCTCCAGCAAGGCCCAACCTTGGTTTTACCATTTGCACTAACAAGCTATCACCTTCCCTTGGGTTCTGCAGACTCAAGGGTCATCTTTTTCTTAACACCCCCCCCCCCGGGCCAGTGCTTGTCTAAGTGTTGGTCTGAAACAGAGCCACTTGCGGCGCCACCTCGGGGAAACTTGAGGGCTGGTTTTAGCTGTACGTAGTATTCATCTGGTGTTGCCCTGAGAACGAGATATGTGCAGCTCCTATCAGGATGTCGGCGCATCGGGCGGTCTTGCTGGTCTTATTTTACCATTGTCGAAATGTCTTGTAACCGGGATTCCGAGTCTGATCGGGTCTTCCCGCTAGAAGGAATATCCTTCATTGACCGTGAGAGCTTGTGATGGGCTAAGTTGGGACACCCCTGTAGGGTTTTGAACTTTTGGAAGCCATGCCCGCGGTAATGGGCAGATGGGAATTTGTTAATGTCCGGTTGTAGAAAACTGGACACTTAACTTAATCAAAATGCAACAACAGCGTGTGTAGCCGTGACGGTCTCTTCTCGGCGGGGTCCGGGAATTGAACACGATGTTGGAGTTATGCTTGAACGTAAATAGTTTCAGGATCACTTCTTGATCACTTCTAATTCACGACAGTTGCATTGCTTCTCTTCTCGCTCTCATTTACGTAAGTTAGCCACCATATATGCTAGTGCTTGCTGCAGTTCCACCTCACTACCTTTTCCCTACCCATAAGCTTAAATAGTCTTGATCGCGAGGGTGTGAGATTGCTGAGTCCCCGTAACTCACAGATTACTTCCAAAACCAGTTTGCAGGTGTCGACGATATCGTGCAGGTGACACAACCGAGCTCAAGGAGGAGCTCTATGCAGCTCATGTTCATTGTGTTGTTTCTTTTCCAGTTGTTCAGTAGTGTAGCCCAGTCGGGGCGATCGGGGATCTAGCATTAGGGGTGGTCTTCTTTTATTTTGGTTCCGTAGTCGGACCGTGATTGTATTCTGGATGTTGTAATGCTATATTTATGTATTGTGTGAAGTGGCGATTGTAAGCCAACTCTTTATCCCTTTCTTATTCAGTACATGAGATGTGTAAAGATTACCCCTCTTGCGACATGCCTACAATGCGGTTATGCCTTTAAGTGATGCTCCGACACATGAGAGATATAGCCGCATCGTGGGTGTTACACTTGGTTACATTCCTTCATTCATCTGCTAAGGCTAGAGTAATTTGTCAGCGCTCGCGCACAGCACACACCTCGCTGCCCGACTCCTATTGCCGCCTGCGGTCACGAAGCACGAAGAAATACTCCACTGGGCATCAACTTCAGCCGGCGTGCACCAGTCGTAGGCGACCCAACTCCCCCCTCCCCTGTTCGAGGCAGGAAGCAGCTCCGCACGAACACTTCATCCCGAAGGAAACAGTAACCACGACCGGCGCCAAAAGTCTCGTCTATGGACCGCAGCTCATCGGTTTCGAATTGGGTAAGGAGAAGGGATGTATGGTGACTATGCTCACGGCAGAGGACCCGAGTCAGCCCAAGCGCCTGCGCGGAGTCGAGAGCTTCAGGATCACGGACGCGAGCTGCCACACCGACACCGCCCATGCATGTCGGCTACGCGCCGCGATAAGCCGCCTCGGAGCCTTGTGCATCGCATCGTCATCATTAGTGGTGGCGCCAGGAGATCCCAACCGGAGCGGGAGGATCTACAGCATCCTTGTTCTTGGCACTTCTCTAGCGCTCAGCTTGGTGTCCTGCGACCTGCGTGCTATTCTTCATCCTTGGCCAGAAAAGCAAGTCTGGCCTGTCCGGAGAGAAACAGGACAAGGTGAGCATACAACTTATTTGGTCTGTAGGTTTGCGTGGGTTCTTATCTGATGGTGCCATTTCTTGGTACAGTTTTTGTTTTCCAGTCATAGCAATATGATGGTTCGGGATTCAGCAAAAGGGTGGTAGCTGCATAATGGGATTGGCACAGAAAATTTGAGGGTTACACAAGGCCTTGGGATCACTTATTTGTAATTTGTTTTTGTTCGACGCAGCCCCTTTAGAACATATCATTCTAATGTCCTCTTGTGCCATGATCTCGAAATAGGCTTTTACCCCGCTTTATAGATAAAGCAACCATTGTATGTAACCAAAATTTCAGAATAAACTTAAGTTGGCATATGCGAGTGCCTGCGATATACTAACTCCGTCCAAAAATAAGTGTGTCAACTTTTTACAAATGTTAGTACAAAGTTGTACTAACCTTGAAACACTTACTTTGGGACGGAGGGAGTACTTAGGTTACAGTTTCTCGAACGGTGAATGGTTCGCCTGTTCAGACTCCAGATTACCTCCACTTGGACGAAATTGAACCAGACGGCTGTCGTCCATGACCATGATGGTAATTTACCGATGCTTTCTGACTTAAATTATCAGTTTAAATATGCAACTATTCGCCTCCTTTTGCAATTTTGGTGTTTATATATGGCTCTTGAAGATCCGTCTAATGGTTTTAGTTTATACTCCCTTCGGTCCTTTTTAGTTCGCATATAAGATTTGTCTGAAGTCAAGCCTCGTAAAGTTTGACCAACTTTATAGAAAAAATACCAACATTCACAATGTGAAATCAATACCAGTTTATGCATCATGACTTAAAGTTTCATATTGTATAACTTTAGCATGGTAGATGTTATTATTTTTTCATATAAATATGGTCAAACTTTGAGTAGTTTGACTTCAAAAAATTCTTATATGCAGAGTAAAAAGGATCGGAGGGAGTATATATAATCACAATGTGATTTGTTATGTAACTTGTGATTGACACTCGGGAACAATGGTATAGAAATTTGGTTGCTAAGGTAAGGTAAGGAAAATATTATTGCTCCATTCTCTGGTTGTGACATATAATTCATGTAGTTGTGGAAGTGCTATAATTTCAGTTAAACATTTATTGTTGTATTATCCATTTTTATTTAACCCTTTGCAATTTTTGATCGCGGTTCCAATTTCTGATCAGGGTTGAGGCTCCATCGTCCTTTTTTTCCTCATCCATTATCAGTTGTTTAACATTTGTGTCTTTAAAACGCAGATGGAGAAGAATAATCCATATGCACATCCATTTGCATCACAGGATTGTTCCATGTTGAAGGACTTAAATAAACTCATATGTAAATGGGAATGCAAAAAGTATCATACTCGAGAACCTAAAAACGAAAATTTGGCAATCATGGTAAGCCAGAATGCCTGATGAGCAGAAAGTGGTATTCCTCGAGAAGTGTCGTGTCGCCCGACAACAAAATAAGGCTCAGCTCTGAGTTGTGTTAACCATACCCAGGTAGCACAGGCACATGCTTCTTCAATAGGTCAAAACCGCCAATGTCGAGGTTGACCGTCATTGTCGCACCCGGATCCAAAACCAATGTCAGTGGGGATGACTATCGTGGTTGAATTTGCGTAGGGGGAAAGCTTTGGCGTGGTGATTGAGGATGTCAAGGATGTCCTTCGCTGACAAGCAAGGCGCTCATGGACATTCCACCACTGATTCGCTTGTGCTTTCCTTCCATTGGTATCTCATAAGCAAAAGAATTGTCTTCACTATCACAATTTCTCTTCATTTTCTTTTTTTAATGGTGCTTAAGCTTATATTCTTTTTGTACTCATGTTACTTGTGATGATATTAAGTTTATGATAATGTACATTTTACCTCGCTGGCATATATATGCTTCTAGACGCACTGACTTAATAATCAAAAGGAATGGTGTGTTTTTGGTACAATATTCCATCAATGTGAGTTAGAGAGAGGGAAAAAGGTGTGAACATATGCAAATGTAGTCCATTGGCATTCATAAGCCTGAAGAACAACCAATAGCGGCTCAAGAACAATGAGAATGAAGCCATGAAGTTAAATTCCTTGACTTTGTAAATAAATGCTTAGGTACATTACAAACTAAATCTTCCTAATTATAGCTTTTCTGAAACTTCAACCACAAATTTGTTTGCAATATTTTTTACTTTATGATTGGACTATTTTTTGTATATACGTGAATTTTCACGTGCAAGCTTACTAGTAAAAATAAAGGCGGCTGCTACAAATCATCCATCTAGCCAACCGTCCGATCAGCACAATGGTGGCCGTCAGATTGCACCAAGGCAGGGCAGGAGCGAGCATGTTACAGCTCAACGCAGTACCTGTAGGATCGAAAGTATGTCTAGAGGGGGGGTGATTAGACTACTTGACCAAATAAAAACTTAACCTTTTCCCAATTTTAGTTCTTGGCAGATTTTAGCTAATTTAGGACAAGTCAAGCAATCATCACATAATTCAAGCAAGCATGCAAAGAGTATATAGGCAGCGGAAAGTAAAGCATGCAACTTGCAAGAATGTAAAGGGAAGGGTTTGGAGAATTCAAACGCTATTGGAGACACGGATGTTTTTCCCATGGTTCGGATAGGTGGTGCTATCCTACATCCACGTTGATGGAGACTTCAACCCACGAAGTGTAACGGTTGCGCGAGTCCACACAGGGCTCCACCCAAGGGTAGCGGTTGCGCGAGTCCACACAGGGCTCCACCCACGAAGGGTCCACGAAGAAGCAACCACCCACAAAGGGTCCACGAAGAAGCAACCTTGTCTATCCCACCATGGCCATCGCCCACACAGGACTTGCCTCACTAGCGGTAGATCTTCACGAAGTAGGCGATCTCCTTGCCCTTACAAACTCCTTGGTTCAACTCCACAATCTTGTCGGAGGCTCCCAAGTGACACCTAGCCAATCTAGGAGACACCACTCTCCAAGAAGTAACAAATGGTGTGTAGGTAATGAACTCCTTGCTCTTGTGCTTCAAATGATAGTCTCCCCAACACTCAACTCTCTCTCATGGGATTTGTATTTGGTGGAAAGAAGATTTGAGTGGAAAGCAACTTGGGAAGGCTAGAGATCAAGATTCATATGGTAGGAATGGAATATCTTGGTCTCAACACATGAGTAGGTGGTTCTCTCTCAGAACATATGAGTTGGAATGTGTGCATGTTCTGATGGCTCTCTCCTCGAATGAGAAGAAGGTGGAGGGGTATATATAGCCTCCACACAAAATCCAACCGTTACACAGTTTTCCAATCTCGGTGGGACCGAATCAATAAACTCGGTCAGACCAAAAATGTAAACCTAGTGACCGTTAGAGATTTTTGGTGGGACTGACATGCAACTCGGTAGGACCGATATGGTTAGGGTTTGGGCATAACGTAATCTCGGTGAGACCGATTACACAAACTTGGTGAGACCGAATTTGGTAATTAGCTAACCAGAGAGTTGGTCAGGCAAACTCGGTGGGACCGATTTGCTCTTTCGGTGAGACCGAGTGGAACTCGGTGAAACCGAAAAGTTACAAAGGGGAAACACTGAGTTTACATTGCAATCTCGGTGGGACCGATTCGCTCTTTCGGTGAGACCGAAAAGTTATGAAACGGAAACAGAGAGTTTGCAACCCCATCTCGGTGAGACCGAGATCCTTATCGGTAGGACCGAATTGCTAGGGTTTTGGCAGTGGCTAATGACAAGTGAAACTCGGTGGCGCCGGATAGGAAGAATCGGTAAGACCGAGTTTGGCTTAGGGTTTAGGTCATATGTGGATATGGGAAAGTAGTTGAGGGTTTTGGAGCATATCACTAAGCACATGAAGCAAGAGGCTCATTAAGCAACACCTCATCCCTCTTTGATAGTATTGGCTTTTCCTAAAGACTCAATGTGATCTTGGATCACTAAAATATAAAATGAAGAGTCTTGAGCTTTTTGAGCTTGAGCCAATCCTTTGTCCTTAGCATTTTGAGGGTTCCACTTTCACATCCATGCCATGCCAATCATTGAGCTTTCCTGAAATAATCATCTTGGAATAGAATTAGCTCAATGAGCTATATGTTGTTATGAATTACCAAAACCACCTAGGGATAGTTGCACTTTCAATCTCCCCCTTTTTGGTAATTGATGACAACATATAGATCAAAGCTTCGGCAAATGATAATAAGCAAGAAATATATCGTCGCTTTGAGAAGTATGTGATAAGTAAGAGCTCCCCCTAAATTTGTGCATATTTAAAATTTGCTTTGGACTGCAAATGCACAAAGAGTTAGAGTCATGGGTTACTCTTCCATGTCACATACATATTGGTGAAGCGCTTAAAATGATAAGAATGAAATACATGCACTCATCACCAAGAATAGTGAATGATCACACAAGATAGATAGTATAATAGCAATAAGCAAGCATTAAGTGTAGCTTATGATCAAACACATGATCATCAATGTCTCACAAGTAATGATGTAGTATCTCAAGCACTCAAAAGCAAACAAGTTTGAAAAACCACCAAATAAAGCAAGAGAGAAAAGCAACACTCTCTCTCTCTCGAAGCCTATGATCTATACATCTTCTCCCCCTTTGGCAACAAGTTACCAAAAAGTTCCTAGAAAATGCATAGTGCTAGATCGACGCTCAGGCTTGATCTTCTGGTGGTGGTGGAGTCCGGATCACTCCAAGGACGAAGGCTTCGGTAGATGCTGAAGTAGACGCTGGAGTTGGAGCTGAAGTAGATGCTGGAGCTGGTGGAACGGAGGCTGTAGCTGGTGCTGAAGTGGTGGCTCTTGTGTCAGCAACTAGCACGGGAGATGACCTCGGGCCTCTTGGTACTCTGGCAAAAATATGAGTGGTAGTCCTGCCTCTCCTCTCCTGCATGTCCTCCTGGAGCTCCTCCACTACAGACTGAACTTCCGTTACTTTGACATCCAAGTCATAGAACTTCTGTTCCATGATTCTCTCTAGGCTCTGCTGATTCTTAGTGAGGGTGGCTAGACTTTGCTCAATCCTCGGCGTGGATGCAATCAAGTAACCAAGCTGCTCTTGTTTGGTCTTCAAGAAGTACTCAGATGCCTCCTCTTGAGTAGGCATCTTGGCAGCTTTCTCCTTCCTCGCCTTCTCCTTCTTCGCGTATGCTTGGGCAGATGATGGCTCGTTCTCAGTCATGACAACTTGATTGTCCTCAAAATCTGGACGGATGGGCAGGTGTTCCTTGTCCAATAGATATATGCCCATGCCCATCTTGGAGTTGATGAGCTCCTGAATTTGAGGGGCATATCCGCAGCTCCTCTTCTGATCTGCTGCAGTCCTCTTGATTGTTTCCACTATGAGGCTCATCACCTTGAACTTCTGAGGCACATCAAACACATGTAGTAAGTTGATAGCATGGCCTCTGATCATCTTGTGATCACCTGACTTGGGCAATAAGGTGTGCCTCAAGATCCAATTGATAGTCGGGAGCCCTGACAGAAGGTAATGTACTGAGCCAAACTTGAAGGTATCAAGTGCTTCATTTGGGATCTCCTTGTACATATTTGACATTGAGTTGTGGTCCATCTTCTTCTTGGCATAGATATCCAAGTCATCATCTTGCTCCTCTGGGGCATTAATCAACTTTGCCCATTCCTCAGCAGTGGATTGGTACCTTGTACCCTCAGACATCCATGTGATCCTCCCATCTGGATAAAAGTATGCCGTGGAGTAGAACTGCATGATAAGCTCCTCGTTCCACTTTATGAGCTTCTGCCCAACAAAGTCAGCTACTCCACAAGCTATGAAGCTGTCTTGCACTCCAGGATAGTGCTCCTCATTGTCCTTAATGTAGGTCCAGTCGACCCATCTCATGTCACAGACAATTGGCTTCTTATCTAGCAAAACAGTCTCATAGAAATCTTGCTGCTCCTTGGTGTGAAACCTGTAGTCAACTGTTGTCCTTCTCCTTGAAGCATACGGGTCTGCTTCTCTCCACTTCCTCAGCCCTGAATCTCTCCTGAGCTTCATATCCTCAGCCACAGGATGAGCATCGTTGTGGTCTGGGATCTTGGGCTTTAGCTTTCTCAGAACATTCTCTTCCTCTTCTTCAGCAACAGTCTCAGGCACTGGGGCCTTATTCTTCTCAGCTACAGGAATGCTCCTTGTATTTCTCTTAGGCTTTGGCTTTGGAGCTGGCTTGGCCTTGGAAGCAGCTCCCCCTGATTTTATGGCATCTCCCATTAGCTTGGGTGCCTTGGGCGCTGGTGCAGCTACCTCTTCTTCCTCTTCCTCTTCCATGATGGAAGCTTTGCCAAGCACTCTAGCCACAGTCTTCTTCACCCTTTCCTTTCTTTTCTTGCCCTCAGCTGCAACTGGCTCTATGGGCTTCTCAGTTGACATTCTGGCCTTTGACATTGGTTTCCTGCCTGCTGGCCTTTTGATTTTCAGGCCTGGCTTAGTGCCTTGAGCTGGCTCAACTCTCTTGGAAGTGGCCTCTTCCTCTGCCACATAGTCCTCATCTTCAGAGTCTGAAGTTCTCTTCTTCCTCTGTCTCGTGGCAGCCTTTGGCAAATTGCTAGGAGTGCTCCTGCTGCCTTCATTAGAAGAACTTGAGGGACTAGTTCCCTCACTCATGTGCACCTGCTGCTCTGACATGTTTTGGCTATCACTTTGATCAGACATGCTGCAAACTGACTGCTGACCCTGTGAATAGTTTATAGAGGAGATAGAGTGGATGAGCATCACAAAATGCAGAGATTTTTGCAAAAGAATGATCCAAAAACTTAGTTTTAGTTTCCCACTGAAATCATCTCGGATCTACCGATTTTCAAACTCGGTTATACCGAAGCAGTTTTGGAACCTAAACTAGTGAACTCGGTAGGACCGAGTCACAGTTCGGTGGCACCGAGACTGCTAGGGTTTCACTGAGTTCAAAAATCGGTCACACCGATAAGTAATTCTTGGTCAGACCGAGTCTCACTTGTCCAATGGCATAAGCCAAATCGGTGGGACCGAGTTTTTCAACTTGGTGGGTCCGAGATGGTTTCGGCGGAAACCTAACCCTAAATTTTTTGAATCAAAGCTAATCTACGGGCGCATTGACTGGATAGGAGTGTTTCACTTTGATAGTATTGGCTTTTCCTAAAGACTCAATGTGATCTTGGATCACTAAAATATAAAATGAAGAGTCTTGAGCTTTTTGAGCTTGAGCTAATCCTTTGTCCTTAGCATTTTGAGGGTTCCACTTTCACATCCATGCCATGCCAATCATTGAGCTTTCCTGAAATAATCATCTTGGAATAGCATTAGCTCAATGAGCTATATGTTGTTATGAATTACCAAAACCACCTAGGGATAGTTGCACTTTCAATCTCCCCCTTTTTGGTAATTGATGACAACATATAGATCAAAGCTTCGACAAATGATAATAAGCAAGAAATATATCGTCGCTTTGAGAAGTATGTGATAAGTAATAGCTCCCCCTAAATTTGTGCATATTTAAAATTTGCTTTGGACTGCAAATGCACAAAGAGTTAGAGTCATGGGTTACTCTTCCATGTCACATACATCTTGGTGAAGCGCTTAAAATGATAAGAATGAAATACATGCACTCATCACCAAGAATAGTGAATGGTCACACAAGATAGATAGTATAATAGCAATAAGCAAGCATTAAGTGTAGCTTATGATCAAACACATGATCATCAATGTCTCACAAGTAATGACGTAGTATCTCAAGCACTCAAAAGCAAACAAGTTTGAAAAACCACCAAATAAAGCAAGAGAGAAAAGCAACACTCTCTCTCTCGAAGCCTATGATCTATACATCTTCTCCCCCTTTGGCAACAAGTTACCAAAAAGTTCCTAGAAAATGCATAGTGCTAGATCGACGCTCAGGCTTGATCTTCTGGTGGTGGTGGAGTCTGGATCACTCCAAGGACGAAGGCTTCGGTAGATGCTGAAGTAGACGCTGGAGTTGGAGCTGAAGTAGATGCTGGAGCTGGTGGAACGGAGGCTGTAGCTGGTGCTGAAGTGGTCACTCTTGTGTCAGCAACTAGCACGGCAGATGACCTCGGGCCTCTTGGTACTCTGGCAAAGGCATGAGTGGTAGTCCTGCCTCTCCTCTCCTGCATGTCCTCCTGGAGCTGCTCCACTGCAGACTGAACTTCCGTTACTTTGACATCCAAGTCATAGAACTTCTGTTCCATGATTCTCTCTAGGCTCTGCTGATTCTTAGTGAGGGTGGCCAGACTTTGCTCAATGCTCAGCGTGGATGCAATCAAGTAACCAAGCTGCTCTTGTTTGGTCTTCAAGAAGTACTCAGATGCCTCCTCTTGAGTAGGCATCTTGGCAGCTTTCTCCTTCCTCGCCTTCTCCTTCTTCGCGTATGCTTGGGCAGATGATGGCTCGTTCTCAGTCATGACAACTTGATTGTCCTCAAAATCTGGACGGATGGGCAGGTGTTCCTTGTCCAATAGATATATGCCCGTGCCCATCTTGGAGTTGATGAGCTCCTGAATTTGAGGGGCATATCCGCAGCTCCTCTTCTAATCTGCTGCAGTCCTCTTGATTGTTTCCACTATGAGGCTCATCACACTAGTAGAAAAATGGTCAAACGTGAAGCACATTAGTGCCGTTTGTATTTGAGTCGGCACTAATGTATACATTAGTGCCGGTTCCAACGGATAGCCGGGCCGCTTTCATTAGTACCGGTTCGTGGCGAACCTTTAGCACCGGTTCGTGCCACGAACCGGTACTAATGAGAATGGTGGCAGGATGTTGTCAGAGTGGGGCCCCTCCAGCCCCTTTAGTACCGGTTCGTGCCACGAACCGGTACTAAAGGTCGTCCTATATAAACCCTTCGTCCACCAGCACTCTGTTCTTCCCCCTTTCCCCTCTCCCCTCTCCTCTGTTCTTCCCTTCTTCCTCTCGAGTTCATCACAAAATTTGCCCAAAATTTGTCAAGATTTGAAGGCCCTCATCCATTCAAATGATCACAAAGGTTAGCAACTTTGTCCTTTCATCTCTCATTGCTAGATTAGCTCTTGCATTGGTTTATATAGTGATTAATTTGTGAGTTTAGTAATTTGGGAGGATATATATATATGTGCTAGTATTTGATTTATATGCAATTTGAGGTCAAAAATAACACTTAGTTTGCATATGTAGGTGTGGTTTACTTAGTGCCTTCTAAATCTCCATCGTAGCCACCGTCGATCGCCCGCACCGTCCCGTCGCCGGCACCACCTTGTGGTGAGCCTCTTGTTCATGAAATTTTATATAAAAATTGATGTTTGTGTGATTTGGATATATAGTTACTCGTATAATTATCTTACCCGTACGTTGTTTGTTATACATATAGTGCCATGGTTTTGATATCCGTCCCCGTCGGCCCTAGTCCTTGTTATGATTCGGATGTGGTATGTATATTCTCTTTTAAAA
The DNA here is from genome assembly GCF_018294505.1 of Triticum aestivum. NCBI lineage: Eukaryota > Viridiplantae > Streptophyta > Magnoliopsida > Poales > Poaceae > Triticum > Triticum aestivum. The sequence continues at coordinate 407,437,689 of NC_057806.1, forward strand.
CTAGTTGCATTTCGTGTTTATGACAAATTATGCCCATCAAGTTGACATAGAAATTTTTTCTAGGAGGTATCTGAACCGGAAATTCCAACCGACCCTATTGCCGAGAGGTTAAATTTAGTTGAAAGAGAAAACGAGTACTTGAAAGAAAAATTGAAAAGAATTGAGGGGGAGAAGATGGAATTGGAGTTGCATGTTGCCGATGTCGTCGATGATCACAAGATCAAGATGGAGAAAATGCGCTTGAAGATTAGAAAGATTAGAAAATATGCCATCGATAGTGAGGCTTGGTATCATTATGCTGTTGGATCCATTGTTACCTTAGTTGCGATCTTGATCGTATTTGTTGTTGCATTTAAATGCTTTAGCTAGAGAGTTATTTGTTTGTTGCATTTAAGTGTTGTATGAACTTTATGTATGAACTTGTATTAATTTGGTCTATTCGGTGTTGTGTAATGAAGATGAGCCGGCAATGGATGTACGATGACCGATGCTCTCCCCAGTTCGTTGAGGGCGTGCGTACTTTTCTGCTTGCGGCTGAGGCAAACAAGCGGGCGGATGGTTTTATGCCTTGTCCATGTGCTCGCTGTAAGAATGGTCACAATTACTCTACGTCAAGAACCATTCACGTCCACCTGTTTAAGACCGGTTTCATGCCCCATTATAATGTTTGGACCAAGCACGGAGAAAGAGGGGTTATGATGGAAGACAATGAAGAAGAAGAGGACGACGACAGCTATCCTGGCCATGGGTTCCCTGAATACGATGATACAACAATGGGGGAAGAAGCTGAGCCGGTAATGCGGGAAGAAGCTGAGCCGGCAATGCGGGAAGAAGCTGAAGAAGAGGCATCAGATGAGCCCGTTGATGATCTAGGTCGGGCCATTGCCGATGCAAAGAGAAACTGCGCAAGTGATTTGGAGAAGAAGAAGTTGCAGCGCATGTTAGAGGATCACAAAAAATTGTTGTACCCGAATTGCGTAGGTGACAAGAAAAAGCTGGGCACCACACTGGAATTGCTGCAATGGAAGGCAGAGAATGGTGTATCTGACAAGGGATTTGGAAAGTTGCTGGTAATGATAAAGGATATGCTTCCAAAGGACAACGAATTGCCCGAGAGTACGTACGAAGCAAAGAAGGTTGTCTGCCCTCTAGGGTTAGAGGTGCAGAAGATACATGCATGCCCTAATGATTGCATCCTCTACCGCGGTGAGTACGAGGATTTGAACGCTTGCCCGGTATGTGGTGCATTGCGCTATAAGATCTGCCGCGATGACCCTGGTGATGTCGAGGGCCGGCGCCCCAGGAAGAAGATTCCTGCCAAGGTGATGTGGTATGCTCCTATAATACCACGGTTGAAACGTTTGTTCCAAAACAAAGAGCATGCCAAGGCGATGCGATGGCACAGAGAAGACCGTAAGAAAGACGGAAAGTTGAGAGTACCCGCTGACGGGTCGCAGTGGAGAAAAATCGAAAGAAAGTACGGGAAGGAGTTTGCAGATGACGCAAGGAGCGTATGGTTTGGTCTAAGCGCAGATGGCATTAATCCTTTTGGGGAGCAGAGCAGCAACCATAGCACCTGGCCTGTGAATCTATGTTTGTATAACCTTCCTCCTTGGTTGTGCATGAAGCGGAAGTTCATTATGATGCCAGTGCTCATCCAAGGCCCTAAGCAACCCGGCAACGACATTGATGTGTACCTAAGGCCATTAGTTGAAGAACTCTTACAACTGTGGAATGGAACAGGTGTACGTGCGTGGGATGAGCACATGGGGGAAGAATTTGACCTAAAGGCGTTGCTGTTCGTGACCATCAATGATTGGCCTGCTCTCAGTAACCTTTCAGGACAGACAAACAAGGGATACCGCGCATGCACGCACTGTTTGGACGATACTGACAGTATATATTTGGCTAATAAGAATGTGTACCTGGGACATCGTCGATTTCTTCCGAGCAAGCATCCCGTAAGAAAGAAAGGCAAGCATTTCAAAGGTGAGGCGGATCACCGGATCAAGCCTCGCCACCATACTGGTGCTGATGTACATGATATGGTCAAGGATTTGAAGGTGGTCTTTGGAAAGGGTCCTGGTGGACAACCTGTTCCGAATGACGCTGACGGACGCGCACGCATGTGGAAGAAGAAATCTATATTTTGGGACCTTCCCTATTGGAAAGACCTGGAGGTCCGCTCCGCAATCGACGTGATGCACGTGACGAAGAATCTTTGTGTGACCCTGCTTGGCTTCTTGGGCGTGTATGGGAAGACAAAAGATACACCTGAGGCACGGGAGGACCAGCAACGTATGCACGGAAAAGACGGCATACATCAGGGTCATGCAAGCTACGCTCTTACCAAAGAAGAGAAGGAAATCTTCTTTGAATGCCTGCTCAGTATTAAGGTACCGTCTGGCTTCTCGTCGAATATAAAGGGAATAATAAACATGGCAGAGAAAAAGTTCCAGAACCTAAAGTCTCATGACTGCCACGTGATTATGACGCAACTGCTTCCGGTTGCATTGAGGGGGCTTCTACCGGAAAACGTTCGATTAGCCATTGTGAAGCTATGTGCATTTCTCAATGCAATCTCTCAGAAGGTAATCGATCCAGAAATCATACCAAGGTTACAGAATGATTTGGTGCAATGTCTTGTCAGTTTCGAGTTGGTGTTCCCACCATCCTTCTTCAACATCATGACGCACGTCCTAGTTCACCTATGCGAAGAGATTAACGTTTTGGGTCCTGTATTTCTACACAATATGTTCCCCTTTGAGAGGTTCATGGGAGTCTTAAAGAAATATGTTCATAACCGTGCTAGGCCAGAAGGAAGCATCTCCAAGGGCCGTCAAAATGAGGAGGTCATTGAGTTTTGTATTGACTTTATTCCTGACCTTAAGCCGATTGGTGTTCCTGAATCGCGGCATAAGGGCAGACTGGATGGAAAAGGCACGCTAGGAGGGGAACAAATAATATGTATGGACGGACATTCTCTCACTGAAGCACACTACACAGTTCTACAGAATTCCGCCTTGGTGGCTCCGTATATGGATGAACACAAGAATTTGCTACGCTCCAAACACCCGGAGCGGTCTGATGACTGGATTACACGTGAACAAACCAGGAGTTTCGCCAGCTGGTTGCAAGCACGTACCATGCATGACACCTCTATTGAAGATGACCTGTACTTGCTGTCCCAGTTACCATCTTCGAATATAATGACTTTCAAAGGGTACGAGATAAATGGTAATACATTTTACACGATCGCCCAAGATAAGAAGAGCACCAACCAAAACAGTGGTGTCCGCTTTGATGCAGAAACCAAGACGGGAAAGGAAACATATTATGGTTATATACAGGACATATGGGAACTTGACTATCGACGTGGTTTGAAGGTCCCTTTGTTTCGGTGCAAATGGGTCAATATGACACGAGGCGGGGTAACGGAAGACCCGCAGTACGGAATGACAACAGTGGATCTCAACAATCTTGCGTATGCAGACGAACCATTCGTCCTAGCCAATGATGTGGCACAGGTTTTCTATGTGAAGGACATGTCTACCAAGCCAAGAAAAAGAAAAGATAAGGAAGCGAATGCATCGTACGATGAGTCAAAGCGGCACATAGTTCTTTCTGGGAAGAGAAACATCGTGGGAGTGGATGACAAGACAGACAAGTCAGAAGATTATGAAAAGTTTGATGAAATTGCTCCATTCACAGTGAATATTGACCCGAGCATCCCGTTAAATGATGAAGATTTTCCATGGCTACGACGCAAAGGGACACACGCGAAGAAAAAGTTTCACACCCAAAGATCTGGGATGTGATCGGCTTAACTATCATCACTTTCTTCTGTGTTTCACACCCAGGAGGGAATCTCTGTAATAGTTAGGGTAGCTAGTTATGTGTTTTGGCATTTGAAACACGAAGAAATTTTATGTGCAAGCAAATTCTTTCATGCATTTATTGATTTTTTCAGCTAAATGACCCTGAAATTGAAAAGCATTTCAAATGAACTCAGAAAAGGATGAAAGTTGGCATGGTATCATAATTTCACCCACATAGCATGTGCAAAAAAGTAGAGAGGGTTACCGCAAAAACTGGATGCACTTCGTGTACAAAATGGACAATCTGTTTCGAAGTAGCAGGGTTTCAGACGAAAACTCATCCGTTACAAAGGCATTTCATTTTTAAATAACTTAAGCATTACCAAATTGAATATAGTGATAAAACACACTAATATTAAACATAAGAAAAAAGAATCACTGGAAAATGTATTTTTAAAGTTAAGTTATTCACAAACTAGTGATTCACACAAATTTCAAATAATTCAAAATTTAAACTATTCAAATTTAAAAACTACTGGCACTAACTGAAAGTTTCTAAAAACTATCAAAAATATTCACAAAGAAACTCTAAATACAGCAAAAAACAACTAAAAATAAATAAAACAAAATAAATAAAGCAGAAAAGAAAAAACTAAATGAAAAAAGCCCACCTACCGGGCCACACCGGCCTGCATACGACTAGAAACCCAACCTATTGTTGGGCCAGGATGCAGGCCCGCAAGCCCAATAGGCCCCACGGGGTAGAGTAGCAGAGGTAGGCCCAGAAGGCCTGCTTTAGAGAGGAGCTCGAGACAGCAGCGGCGACGGGGCTTATAAGCAGGTGTGAGCGCCCTTCGGCTAGCGAGGTGGGACTAAACTTCTGCGCCCCTCGCCTGGCAGCGCACACCCTTTAGTACCGGGTCGTGGCACCAACCGGTACTAAAGGGGGGTGCTTCCCGCCGCTTGGCCTGGCTAAAACAGGCCTTTAGTACCGGTTGGTGGCTCCAACCGGTACTAAAGGTGTCCCCTATATAAGAAACACTTTGAAAATTTTCAGTTTCTCATCTCCCACTTCTCTCTGCCGCCGCCCCGTCCCGCGCCGTCGCCGCCCCCGTCACGCTGTCCCCGTCGACTCCGCGACGCCCCCGTCCTCGTCGCGTCGTCCCCGTCGACTCTGCGGCACCCCCGTCGCCGTCCCGGTCGCCGATCCCCTCGCTTCGCCGTCGTCGTTGCCTTTGGATCGACCTTGCCTCGCCGTTGCCGTCGCCTCGACCTTGCCCGCGCGCGCTGTGAGCCCCTCCCCCGGCCCCTCTCCTCCCTCCAATCGATCGTAGCGCACACCGGCGCCGACGCCGACCGTAGCGCACACACACGCGCGTGCGCACACACACACTACATGCACACACACACACACACACACACACTACACACACACTAGACACGCACACACACACACAATTTTTCTGTTTTTAGCTTTTAGTTTTTTCTGTTTTTCTGTTTTTCATACAAAGTTTTAGATGAATTAATTAATTAGATTAGATTAATGTCAAATAGTATGTAGAAATGTTAGTTATAATATATATAATGTCAAATGTTATAGAAATGTTAGTTATATAGAAATGTTAGAAATTTTGGAAATGTTAGTTTTAGCTAGCTAGATGAATTAGATTAATTTCAAATTGTTAGACGATGATCGATGTTTTTTTAGTTTCTTATATTTTTAGTTATAAAATTTAGAATTTGCATATATGAAATCATCACAATCCATCATTTAAAAATGTTACTTTACTTTTGCGGCATATAGTATTTTGTTGTCGACGATGCCCGGCCCGCATCCTCGCCGTCGACACGTCCGCGACGACGTCCTGCTTCAGAGGACCCATGTCTGGGACTGGGCTCCGCCGGGCTGGCACTGGGAGGTGCTACCTTCAGGGGCGCGACGCTTGGTGAGGAACCCGGCCCCGGGTCCCGTCGTCGACCCTCATCTCCTTTGGTGGCATTCGCGTGGGCCACTTTCGGTGCGGAGGGAGCCGGCCCCGCCGGAGGTGGTACGTCGCCGTGTCAGGGAGGAGGACGAGCACGTCCATCGCTACATGGCTGCTATGGACGTCAGGTTCTCCAATACCTGGCAGGTTCTTTGGGGAGATCACCCGAGCTATGATCCAGTGATGGTTCCTTCTCTTTGGGTGTCCACCGCCTAGATTACTCTCTAGTATTCGATCTTTATTAGCTAGCTAGCTAGCTAGTGATGTATTCGATATATAATATTCGAGATGATTTATTCGAGATTATATATATTATTTGAGACGATGTATTCGAGATTATATCTATTATTCGAGACGACGTATTCGAGATTAAATCTATTATTCGAGACGATGTATTCGAGATTATATCTATTATTCGAGACGATGTATTCGAGATTATATCTATTATTCGAGATTATACTAAATTGTTTTATATTTCTTTTGGCATAGTTAAATAAAAGCTATGGCGGACAATACCGACAGAGAGAGAGAACATACCATGTTCGATATCATACGCGGGCCAGATGATGATCAGAATGAAGAAGATTTTGACGGCTCCGAATTTCTAAACAACACCGGAGAGGGTGATATGATATTCGATCGCGACGACCGAGAAGATGAAGTCATGAACTACGACGAAGAACATGTTGATCCTGAAACAACAAACACCGGCGAGGTATATATATTTATATAAGCAGGAATCTGGTGATCATCGCATGTTTTAAATGAGTTGAAGATATATTAACGAATCGATCTTTCTTCTTTCAGCCATCCGGATCGAGCAAATCTTCAGGCAAAAGGACGAAACGAGGCCCGAACAAAAAGTTGAAGGAGGGCGTAAAGTACAATATCGAGGCATTCAAACCTAATGGCGAACCATTAGCGCCTAAGAAGATTGCGGACAAGTTCGTTCGTCAGTGCGGAGTTCTTGTGAAGGACCAACTCCCGATCTCCCTTCAAGAATGGCGAAAGCCAGCAAATCCACGTCCAGATGTTACTTTTGTCGACGAGAATCAAAAAAATCTGCTTTGGGATACTCTCATGGAACATTTCACCCTACCAGATAATTTCACAGAAGCAGATGTGCGGAAAGTCAAGGACGCTGCTTTTAGGAAGATGGCGGTTGCATTCAAGAACCACAAGAGAATGACGTGGGAGAAGTACGTCAAGGGAGGAAGGAAGACTCCAGTATTCGAGGGGATACTAGAGAATCAAAGTGCTCATTGGGACGATTTCGTGAAATTCAAGGATTCAGAATTAGCTAAGGAACGGTCGAGAATAAACAAGAAGAATGCCGAAAAAAAGGATAAGTTCCATAAGCTGGGGCCAGGTGGCTACGCGGTGGCAATGCCTAAGTGGGATAAGTCTGAGAAAGAGATGGAGGATGCAGGTGTCACTCCGGTTACTAAGAGCTGGCCCCCCAGGTGCAGGACTTGGTTCTATGCGCATGGGGGGGAGTTGGACCCGAAGACAGGCAATGTTTCGACGAAGGCATGTCTGAACGGAGCCGACGATGCGCTACTTGTTGCAATAGAAGAGGCTCGATCGGGGGTGTTCCAGCCCAACAGAGAGAACGACGAGCTTACGCGTGCCTTGGGAAATCCTGAACACCCGGGAAGAACACGAGGCAAGGGCGCTCTTCCGTGGTATGAGGGGTTTTCGGACTGGAACGCCGACTACAGAACCCGTGCGAGAAAGAAGATTGCGGAGGAGAAGAAGAGGAAGATGGAGGAGGAGCAGAGGAAGCGGGACTATGAACGCCTTCAAGGCCTAGAAGCAAGTCAAGCGGAATTGGCAGCTAAATTCCAGCGGCAGCAGGAGCAGATCGACTCACTTAGCCAGCAAAGGGGGTCTCAGCATCTGCAGCAGCTAGCGGATGATCCAGCATTGGATACCACCGCCCCATCCATGCCGAGAAGCAGCGTGGGTTCCACCCCGGGCGACGCAGTAGTGCTGGATAGATACCCCGTGGATGACATCACGGAGAACACTAACTGCGAGCTACACTTCAAAATGAAGAACATATCCATGAAGGTGGCGGACGCCGTTGCTTTTTCAAATTCCCCCGAGGCAACCTTCCATTGCAACCCGATTCCAGCGGGCTATGCTCGTGTCTTGGTTGATGAGGTGGTGGACCCATATTCGGAGCTACAGCTTGACATTCCTGGAGGTGACGACGAGCACACATTGGGAGAGGCCATACATCGTGTCATCCTATGGAGAAAGGATTGCATCATCTTTCGAAGGCCACCGACACCGCGTCACCCGACTCCTCGTCGAAGTCCGCCACCGAGTCAGCAGACTCCCGCTCCTCCAAGTCCACCAACGCGTGAGGCCACTCCTCCTCCTCCAAGTCCGGCAAAGTGTCAGGCCACTCCTCCTCCAAGTCCGACACAGCGTCAGACGTCCACTCCTCCTCCAAGTCCGGCACAACCTCAGGCCACTGCAAGTCCGGCACAGCTTCAGGCCACTCCTCCTCGTCCAACTCAGCCCCGTCAGCCGTCTCCGCCGCCTCAGCAGTCGCAGAAGAGACACCCCGCAGCTATGGTGCGTAGCGGTACGAGTCGAGGTCATAGTACAGGAAGTACAGGCGGAGGCAAGCGATATAAATATGGTCCAAACCTCACTACTCCTCTTCCTGTGAGGGCTTACGACAGGACCGAGGAGCAAACCAATGCCATAGTGCAGGCAGAAGTCGACGCCCATTTTGGACCGAAACCGCCACCGCCGCCAAGGGAGAAAGTGCCTGTGGAAGTAGTTGACCACTTCATTCGTATGGCTCAACCACCAGCTCCTAAGCCTGTTGACTCAGACTATGAGCGCCACATCAGGAAGTTACATCGACGACGTCTACAGAAGGAGGCGAGCTCGAGCTCGAGCAAACAACAAGCAGCTGTCAAAAAATGCAGGAAAACCGTTGCCCAGCTGGGAAAACAGGCGGCGCAATCGACCCCCCCCCCGCTTGTTGTGCCGCCAACAACACGTGACAGTACGCGCGCCCAATATTATTGTGGCCAAACAGTTTACGTTCCCGAGGTGGGCGATGTGGTAATAACCCAGGAGCATATAATGCAGGCTGAAGAACTCAAGATCACTGTTGGACAACTCCTCGAGATCGAGGACATGCCTGGGATTACAGAGGAGGAAATAAAACGGAAATATGTCCGGGGCCAACCTTTGGTCGAGCCAGAAGATGTCAACAAGCTCCCAACGAGAATGTATGAATTGCATCAATGGTACATGGACATTACCAAGAGATCCAATCGAGAGTCCCTCATGGTGAATGTCAAGAAGGATGATTACTACCATGAGAAAGCTGTGGCCGTTGAGTATCCTGAACTGTTTCAGTTATACAATCAAGACGCACTCGACAAATCTATCGTCAGTTGCTATTGTCTGTAAGTGATTTCTTTCTGTAATTTAAGTCTCAAGCTAGCTGTAGTGATCCTTTTGATCAATCATTACCTGTAATTATCCTCACTATATTCTTTTCTGTGGTATTATGCAGGATGAAGATGTATGAAATGAGAAAAGGTGGACGCTATGGCATTGGGTTCATTGACCCAAACACCGTTAATGAATACACATGGAAAATGAACAAGCATCAAGAAAAAGAGGTAGAGGACAGCATGCTAGAGTTCTTGAAGCGCCTCAAATACAATGAAGATATACTACTTCCTTACAACTTCCAGTGAGTCACACTTTCTTGTACTACAAATTCTCTGTTTTTGCCTACTAGCTAGCTACATGTTTTTGCTTACATATGCCCGCTTAATTAAGACATGCAAACGTGTGTGCATGCAGATTTCACTGGATCTTGTGTATCATTAAAGTTGACGCCGGAACAGTTGAAATACTGGACTCGCTACTCAAAGCAAATAGTGACTATAACATCTTGTTTGGGATAGTCAACAGGTAATTTCAATCATTATTAACTATATATCTCGGCCTATTTAGTTCGTCATTAATTTCATGATATGAACTATTTAATAACCCCTTTATTCATTTTCTTTGTCGGCGGGCAGGGCTTGGGCAAGGTTCATCAGCGTCACGGAAGGCGAATGGAAACCAAAGCTGAAATGGTTTCGATCCAAGGTAAGTAATTAAGTAGTACTAGCTAGCTAGCTAGCTGCCATCTCTTTAATTATCATGCTTGATTAATTATTATCTGATCAAATTAAATTCCATTCTCGTAATAAAGGCCCTGAAGCAGGCGCAGGGGACTGATCTGTGTGCATTCTGCGTTTGCGAGAACATTCGCATGATGGCGTCCGAAAGGAGCAGATCTCAAAGACAGGAATGGGTACGCTTGTCAGAACACTATTCACAATTTTTACACCATTATCGATATCTAGTCACACAACTAATACACATGCATATTGATCTCCTTCTTAACAGTTCAAAGAGGTGAGGGACAAGCTCCTACCAACGGAGTGCGTAGAAGCACTTCAAGAGGAAATAGCGGGATTTTTGCTCGACCAGGTCATAAATCCGAAGGGAGAATACTATTATCCGCTACCGCCCTCATGAACCACTTCCAATTGTCATCGTGCTCCGAAGGCACCAATTAGGCTAATGCCACTGGCTCCGAAGGCAACATGCATATGTAGGAGAAATTGTATATAGCTATACATGTGTGTATGTGTAAATTAATATGGTGGTTTGTGAGACATTAATGATATATATATATATAATTGGTTCTACTAGAAATTATATATATATATATATGCATAACGTGTACAATGTGTAGTACCGTAAAATACCAGCAAACGAAAAAGAATTAAAATGGAAAACACAAAATTAAATGAAAAAGAAATCATAAAACAAAAAACCCCACAACCATTTAGTACCGGTTGGTGTTACCAACCGGTACTAAAGGGCTCCCGGCCCCCGGAGTTGGCTCGTGCCACGTGGATCCCCTTTAGCACCGGTTCATGCTAAACCGATACTAAAGGGGGGGAGGCTTTAGTGCCGAAACTTTAGTGCCGGTTCCTAAACCGGCACTAAAGGGCCTTACGAACCGGTGCTATTGCCCGGTTCTGCACTAGTGTCACCTTGAACTTCTGAGGCACATCAAACACATGTAGTAAGTTGATAGCATGGCCTCTGATCATCTTGTGATCACCTGACTTGGGCAATAAGGTGTTCCTCAAGATCCAATTGATAGTCGGGAGCCCTGACAGAAGGTAATGTACTGAGCCAAACTTGAAGGTATCAAGTGCTTCATTTGGGATCTCCTTGTACATATTTGACATTGAGTTGTGGTCCATCTTCTTCTTGGCATAGATATCAAAGTCATCATCTTGCTCCTCTGGGGCATTAATCAACTTTGCCCATTCCTCAACAGTGGATTGGTACCTTGTACCCTCAGACATCCATGTGATCCTCCCATCTGGATAAAAGTCTGCCGTGGAGTAGAACTGCATGATAAGCTCCTCGTTCCACTTTATGAGCTTCTGCCCAACAAAGTCAGATACTCCACAAGCTATGAAGCTGTCTTGCACTCCAGGATAGTGCTCCTCATTGTCCTTAATGTAGGTCCAGTCGACCCATCTCATGTCACAGACAATTGGCTTCTTATCTAGCAAAACAGTCTCATAGAAATCCTGCTGCTCCTTGGTGTGAAACCTGTAGTCAACTGATGTCCTTCTCCTTGAAGCATACGGGTCTGCTTCTCTCCACTTCCTCAGCCCTGAATCTCTCCTGAGCTTCATATCCTCAGCCACAGGATGAGCATCGTTGTGGTCTGGGATCTTGGGCTTTAGCTTTCTCAGAACATTCTCTTCCTCTTCTTCAGCAACAGTCTCAGGCACTGGGGCCTTGTTCTTCTCAGCTGCAGGAATGCTCCTTGTATTTCTCTTAGGCTTTGGCTTTGGAGCTGGCTTGGCCTTGGAAGCAGCTCCCCCTGATTTTATGGCATCTCCCATTAGCTTGGGTGCCTTGGGCGCTGGTGCAGCTACCTCTTCTTCCTCTTCCTCTTCCATGATGGAAGCTTTGCCAAGCACTCTAGCCACAGTCTTCTTCACCCTTTCCTTTCTTTTCTTGCCCTCAGCTGCAACTGGCTCTATGGGCTTCTCAGTTGACATTCTGGCCTTTGACATTGGTTGCCTGCCTGCTGGCCTTTTGATTTTTAGGCCTGGCTTAGTGCCTTGAGCTGGCTCAACTCTCTTGGAAGTGGCCTCTTCCTCTGCCACATAGTCCTCATCTTCAGAGTCTGAAGTTCTCTTCTTCCTCTGTCTCGTGGCAGCCTTTGGCAAATTGCTAGGAGTGCTCATGCTGCCTTCATCAGAAGAACTTGAGGGACTAGTGCCCTCACTCATGTGCACCTGCTGCTCTGACATGTTTTGGCTATCACTTTGATCAGACATGTTGCAAACTGACTGCTGACCCTGTGAATAGTTTATAGAGGAGATAGAGTGGATGAGCATCACAAAATGCAGAGATTTTTGCAAAAGAATGATCCAAAAACTTAGTTTTAGTTTCCCACTGAAATCATCTCGGATCTACCGATTTTCAAACTCGGTGATACCAAAGCAGTTTTGGAACCTAAACTAGTGAACTCGGTAGGACCGAGTCACAGTTCGGTGGCACCGAGACTGCTAGGGTTTCACTGAGTTCAAAAATCGGTCACACCGATAAGTAATTCTCGGTCAGACCGAGTCTCACTTGTGCAATGGCATAAGCCAAATCGGTGGGACCGAGTTTTTCAACTCGGTGGGTCCGAGATGGTTTCGGCGGAAACCTAACCCTAAAATTTCGAATCAAAGCTAATCTACGGGCGCATTGACTGGATAGGAGTGTTTAAATCATGGCAAGAATCATGAAGAACACAATGTGCTAGGAATTGGACGGGGAATAGCACTGTGATCAAGTCCATACCCTAGTTCAGCGGAGACTTGCTACGGCGGCAACGGCGGGGCAGAATTCCCGTTGACGGCGACGGAGACCACGAGGGAGAGCAGGCTATCGCGCGGGTGAAGAGGTTCGGAGAAATTTCCAAAATTTTGCCCGTGACTATATATAGCCCGACCCTGTCGGTGTGACCGAGTGGAACAACTCGGTGGCACCGAGATTCATAACTGCAAGCAGTTACTGAAACTCGGTGTGACCGAAATGTTCAAATCGGTTGCACCGAGATCGAAAACCTAGATCAACTTAATGATCTCGGTAGGACCGAAAGTGGGGTATCGGTCAGACCGAGAATCATAAAGAGGTTTTTGGAAGTTTAAGTCTATGACAAACCGGGGACTCCAAGCGCTCCTCACACAGAATGGTTCGAATCTGACTTGAACAAATTTTGTGATGCAGCATGAATAGAGTTTGAGACGAGAAAAGCATAGATAGCTAGAGGAGGTTCTTAGGCATTCTCGTCCATCCACTTGGCAAAAGAAGATAAAACCAAACAATCAAAACAACAAGTGGATGTCCTTGAATGAGTAAAATATGCAACCAGCATGCTCACACAATAAGATGGCAAATGAAATATGTGGCAAGGCATGCACAACCAATTCTAGCATCTATCAAGCAATTTGCGATGACAAGGTCATCTATATATGAGTATATTGACTTAGGAGTCAAGTGAGAACACTTGATCATAGGTCATACTCATCGTTTAAGCTCAAGTGGGGTTACCACTTTTACATAAAGCATTGTTTTGTTCACATCTTTAGAGTTGCTTTAGCTCAAGTCTTAGAGTAAAGCTCCCCCTAGATGTGATATCCCCCCTAAGAGGGATGAACTAACCTTGGGTCTTGTCGATGATGACTTCATGTAGATGTTGAAGATGTGGATGCTCAATGTTGATGTAGATCTCTTGGAGCTATCCATTTGAGTGAATTGCACTTTCAATACCTACATGGGTTAGTCCCACAAGGAACAAACAAGGATATTCATAGACATAGAGTGATGCACACAAAGATTGTGTCCATGAAAACTTTTATTACCTTGTCCCTTGTCTTACCAACAAGAGGGTTTGTGACTCCTTGAACTAGTGCAAGATGTGGAAGTTGATTGCACTTGTTCTTGCCAAAATGATAAGAGTGAAGTATGTTGGCGGAGTCACCCTCAAGAACTCTCTAGTTCTTCTTCTTTTGGATCCACACCATCTTGATGGGAATCCTTGGAGTTGTAGTCGTACTTGATGAAGTGGAACTTGAAGTAGTCTTGGGAATCCACTTGACTAAGGTCTTTGGAGCTTCTTCAAATGCATCAATTTCCTCTTGAAGCTTGTCCTTGCCTTTTTGCTTGTAGTCTTGTGGTGGAAGATCATCTTGAGCTTGTGTCCCCTTGAAAGAAGTATACTTCTCTTGTTGAGGGACAAACTTTGTCTTGGGGTATTGATCTTCTTCCCACTCAACTCCATTGGCATTGAACTTTCGTTCAAAACCAATACCTTGATTCTTCCGGTGCATTCCTTGCTTGCGCACAATTTCCTCGAATTGCCTACTCCCGGCAAGGCTTTTGTACACTCCTTTCTCTATAATTCCCTTCAATAAACTATTTTCTTGCTCAAGTGTAACTTGGCTAAGAGAATCATTAGTGGAATCAAGAGAGCTACTAGAAGTAACAATATTGGATTTAGCATGATCATTGTTACTACTAGAGGAAGAATCTTTCTTGTTCTTGTTACTAGACTTGACTTGAGGCATGTAAGTGGATAAGAGTAAACGCTTGGCAATGTAAGAAGAACTTTTCTTGCGGAGATCATCATTGATTGCCTTTAAGAACTCATGCTCTTGCTCAAGATTGAGCTTTTCAAAGCATAATTTCTCATGAGCTCTTAAAAGTTCTCGATGATCTTCGAAGATAGTTTCATGAGCTAACTTAAGAGTGTTTAGTTCTTTAGTTAGAGCCTCAATCTTCTCCTTATCATTGTCATTCGTTTTATCTTGATTAGCATGATTAATTGGTCTTTCATCATAATATTCATCACTAGAGTTGTCACCAAGCAAATCATCACCTAACAAGTCATCTTCATCACTATTGAAATCAACATACTCGGGGTGTGTTACCTTAGGACCTTTGGCCATGAAGCATCTTCCAATTCCTTCATTTGGTGAGTCAAATATATCTTAGGAGTTGGTTGACACAAGTGCTAGACCGGCAACACCTTCATCTTGAGTATCTTCGGAGTCGGAGTGATAACTTCTCTCGGAGTGGCTGTCGGAGTCGGAGCCGGATACCCATTCACCAACATGAGCTTGATGTCTTCGTCTTGTGTAGCTCCTTGATGATTTTTCCTTTCTTTCCGAATCCTTGCTTCTCCGTGAGTATCTTCGTTCATAACGATCATCTCTACTCCTTCTCTCTCTTGGTGGTGATCCTTTGCTTCTTCTTTTTGGAGAATCTTCTCTTCTCTTGTAGGGAGCCGTACACTCATTGGAGTAGTGTCCGGGTCTTCCACAATTGTAGCAGTTTCGCTCTCGACTAGAAGATCTTTTGTCATTGTAGGACCTTGACTTGGAGCTTCTATCTTTGCTTCTACTCTTGTAGAACTTGTTGAAGTTCTTCACCATTAAGCTCAATTCTTCATTGAAGTCTTGTTTCTTACTTGATGATGTAGGGGCTTCACATGAGGCTTTATAGGCACCACTTGATTTGTTGTGAAGTTCCTCTTTATCCTTAAGTGACATCTCATGAGCAACAATTCTTCCAATCACCTCCGTTGGCTTGAGATCTTTGTAATTGGGCATCATTTGGATCAATGTGCACACGGTATCATATTTTCCATCCAAGGCTCTTAGAATCTTCTTGATGATGAATTTATCGGTCATCTCTTCACTTCCTAAGCCGGCAATCTCATTTGTGATAAGAGCAAGCCTAGAGTACATTTCAGCGACACCTTCACCATCCTTCATCTTGAACTTGTCAAGTTGGCTTTGAAGCACATCCAACTTGGATTCCTTGACGGAGTCGGTACCTTCGTGCATATCAATCAAAGTGTCCCAAATTTCCTTTGCATTCTCAAGGCGGCTGATTTTGTTGAATTCTTCGGGGCACAATCCGTTGAAGAGAATATCACAAGCTTGAGCATTGTATTGCAACATCTTCAACTCATCCGCGGTAGCTTCACGGTTTGGTTCTCTCCCATCAAAGAAGTCAGCTTGCAAACCAACACACACAATAGCCCAAACGGCGGGGTTATGTCCAGGAATATGCATTTTCATTTTATGCTTCCAACTAGCAAAATCAGTACCATCAAAGTAAGGACCTCTACGGTGATAATTTCCCTCGCTAGACGCCATACTCTCCTAGGTTGTGAAACCAAGGCTATGACCACCAAAAGCTATGGAGATCAAAGCAAATGGAGACCAAAGCTCTGATACCACTTGTAGGATCGAAAGTATGTCTAGAGGGGGGTGATTAGACTACTTGACCAAATAAAAACTTAACCTTTTCCCAATTTTAGTTCTTGGCAGATTTTAGCTAATTTAGGACAAGTCAAGCAATCATCACATAATTCAAGCGAGCATGCAAAGAGTATATAGGCAGCGGAAAGTAAAGCATGCAACTTGCAAGAATGTAAAGGGGAGGGTTTGGAGAATTCAAACGCTATTGGAGACACGGATGTTTTTCCCGTGGTTCGGATAGGTGGTGTTGTCCTACATCCACGTTGATGGAGACTTCAACCCACGAAGGGTAACAGTTGCGCGAGTCCACACAGGACTCCACCCAAGGGTAAAGGTTGCGCGAGTCCACACAGGGCTCCACCCACGAAGGGTCCACGAAGAAGCAACCACCCACAAAGGGTCCACGAAGAAGCAACCTTGTCTATCCCACCATGGCCATCGCCCACACAGGACTTGCCTCACTAGCGGTAAATCTTCACGAAGTAGGCGATCTCCTTGCCCTTACAAACTCCTTGGTTCAACTCAACAATCTTGTCAGAGGCTCCCAAGTGACACCTAGCCAATCTAGGAGACACCACTCTCCAAGAAGTAACAAATGGTGTGTAGGTAATGAACTCCTTGCTCTTGTGCTTCAAATGATAGTCTCCCCAACATTCAACTCTCTCTCATGGGATTTGGATTTGGTGGAAAGAAGATTTGAGTGGAAAGCAACTTGGGAAGGCTAGAGATCAAGATTCATATGGTAGGAATGGAATATCTTGGTCTCAACACATGAGTAGGTGGTTCTCTCTCAGAACATATGAGTTGGAATGGTGTGCGTGTTTTGATGGCTCTCTCCTCGAATGAGAAGAAGGTGGAGGGGTATATATAGCCTCCACACAAAATCCAACTGTTACACAGTTTTCCAATCTTGGTGGGACCGAATCAATAAACTCGGTCAGACCAAAAATGTAAACCTAGTGACCGTTAGAGATTTTCGGTGGGACTGACATGCAACTCGGTAGGACCGATATGGTTAGGGTTTGGGCATAATGTAATCTCGGTGAGACCGACTACACAAACTCGGTGAGACCGAATTTGGTAATTAGCTAACCAGAGAGTTGATCAGGCAAACTCGGCGGGACCGATTTGCTCTTTCGGTGAGACCGAGTGGAACTCGGTGAAACCGAAAAGTTACAAAGGGGAAACACTGAGTTTACATCGCAATCTCGGTGGGACCGATTCGCTCTTTCGGTGAGACCGAAAAGTTACGAAAGGGAAACAGAGAGTTTGCAACCCCATCTCGGTGAGACCGAGATCCTTATCGGTAGGACCGAATTGCTAGGGTTTGGCAGTGGCTAATGACAAGTGAAACTCGATGGCGCCGGATAGGAAGAATCGGTAAGACCGAGTTTGGCTTAGGGTTTAGGTCATATGTGGATATGGGAAAGTAGTTGAGGATTTTGGAGCATATCACTAAGCACATGAAGCAAGAGGCTCATTAAGCAACACCTCATCCCTCCTTGATAGTATTGGCTTTTCCTAAAGACTCAATGTGATCTTGGATCACTAAAATATAAAATGAAGAGTCTTGAGCTTTTTGAGCTTGAGCCAATCATTTGTCCTTAGCATTTTGAGGGTTCCACTTTCACATCCATGCCATGCCAATCATTGAGCTTTCCTGAAATAATTATCTTGGAATAGCATTAGCTCAATGAGCTATATGTTGTTATGAATTACCAAAACCACCTAGGGATAGTTGCACTTTCAGTACCGACCGCATCCGGCGAAGCTCCAACGCAGCGTCGACGGAGCCCGACGAAGCTCCATTGCAGCACCGGCGAAGTTCCAACGAAGCATCGACGGCGCCCGGCGAAGCTCCATTGCAGCGTCGGTTATGCTTCCAGTGACCCGTCGTTGCTCCATTGCAACACCGACGGCCTCCCAACAGCTTCAAGGCAACATCGCCGGAGTTGCAGCAGCAATGGCTCCGACGATGCTCAATTGTAGCACCGCCCGATGCCGGTGATGCTCCGTCGCAGCTTCGAGGGCCTCCATCGTTGCTCCATTGCAACCGGCAAGCCCCCTGGTTGGAGCACGCGCCACTCGCCTGAAGCAAACACGGAACACCGTTGGCTCCCCGTTGTAGTACCGCCGCGCGACTCTGGCGAGGCGGGCATGGGCACACCCATCTGCAACATTGGCGCCGGAGGCCCTGCTAGCTGCGTCGGCAGTCGCTTTCTGCACCAGTGCACGCGTTGCCTTTGCAGCGGCCGGTGGCTGCCCTTGCAGCAGTTGCGACGGCGAGGCGGCGGTGTGCTGGGAGCAGGTGAGTGGCGCTTCCATGGCCAGAGGAGAACGAGAGGGAAAGAGACGCGAGAAGGGAACGAGAAGATAGGGATGGATTTGGATGGCTCGCGACGCTCCAGAAGAGGGTAAAATCAACCGGTTGATTCTGATCCTTTTCCAAAAATAAATTGAATTTGATTCTTCATTTAACAACAACAACAACAACAGAATATGTGCACAATTGAAAATTTGACACCGGAGAAAAAAACGTTCCATGGCCTCCTCCGTCCACAATTTCAGCCTCAGGCTAATCAGAACATCTTGGAATTCCGGACCAACGGCGGCAGCGCCCACCCACCGCCGTCCTTGGCCTTCTGCGCGTCGCGGCCGCAGTCGCCGGCCCTCCTCGCGGCGGCGGCGGCCCCCGCCGGCGACACGCGCGAGCACTCGTGGTCCGTGGGGAACCGGTGCTTGAGGCACAGCTTCTGCCCGCAATCCTTGCACTGGCTGGTGTTGGAGAAGGTGAGCGTCTCCTTGCAGCGGCGCGCGGGGCAGCGCGGCTTGCGCTTCCTGGCCGGGTCGCAGCCCCGGCGCGACCGCGCGTGCGCGTCGAGGATCTCCGCGTCCGTCTTGTCCGCCCCGTCGCGCTCGATGGAGTCGCCGCAGGCCTCGCAGACGACGACGGTGCGGCCCTGGTCGGCGGCGCGCGGGCAGCCGTGCTCAACGTACGTGCGGTGCTCGGCGCAGAACACCTTGCCGCAGCCGTCGCAGTCGAAGGGCAGGAAGTCGAGCTGGTTGCAGTCCTCCTTGTCGCAGTGCGCGCCCAGGTCCGGGAACGCCTCCGTGCCCCGCCGCGCCATCGCCTCGCCGGTTTCCGATCCCCTCGCTTCCCTCCTGCTTTTCCCCAAGCCGCGCGCGCTCTCTCTCTGTCTTTTTCTTGCGTTCGGGTGCAAAGGAAGGCTTGCGTTGCGTGTGGTGGTGTGATCACGGCGGGCCGACGCGGTACTTTTATACTTTTATTATAGCTTCGGGCGGGCTTCGCCGTCGCCGATGCGGACACGGTTTGCCTCGCCTTTCTTATTGTGCAAGAAGAGCGTGATGGCGATGGCTTTGTTTGGGCTTCTGGATCGATCCGGTCAGCTCTGGAGGCGCCTTTGCTTAGGCGAGGCGGTTTCGATTCCGAGCTGTTCTGCTCGCGTCCGCGTCGGCCGTGACGTGGTGTTGGTTTGGTAGTTTTGGTCGGCTCGGAGTGGACCAGGTCTACTGGGCTGCCCCCGCGATGTAAATCCGAGCCCCGTTATGGGGAAATACCCTTTGAATCCCGCATGTACATACACCCTATATGGGATATTTCTTTTAAGCAATTAAACAAAAAGTCAAAGTACTTCAAAAGTATTTTTAGATTAAACTTGACTTACTTGCGCAATAGTATATCAATTTCCGCACACAAAAAAACCTACGTTGACTTCACAGCGAAAAAGATAAAATTTACTTGCTATTATAGGTCACTATTCATGCTATTTTGATCAAAAATTTGTCTTTTTTGAAAAGAAGTCAAAGAGAAATTTTCTTTTTGTGAAACTTTTCTCACTAGTATAATGAAAGGTCAAGTTCATTTTAAAAATATTTTCAGAACTTTTTTACTTTTTGTTGAATTGCTAAAAAAAAATCTCATATAGGGTACATATATATGTACCCAGGAACCAAAAGTCCCCCCCCCCCTCTAAGACTTTTTTTTTGTTAAATTATCACGGCCAAGTTATGCCTTTTTTTTATTATCACGGCCCAGTTATGCCTAGTTTATACTTTTTTTTAAACCAGTTTATACTCCCTCCATTCCAAAATATAGTGTGTACGTGCTTCCCCATGTCCAACTTTGACCATAAATTTAACCAATGAGACCAACTGCGACGGGAGAAAAAAATTATATAATTGAAAACTTCTTTCGAATACGAATTCACTGATATAATTTTTGCTCCCGCCGCAATTGGTCTTGATAGTTAAATTTACGGTCAAAGTTGAAGCACGGGGATAGATGAAGCAGTACATTGTGGAATGTAGGGAGTACTTTTTTGGAGACGTCATGAGTCTTTGAAAGATTTTTTTCATCCTTTTTTGTGGTCGCCACTCATGAATTTTGAGCACGATTGCACCCAAATTGTTTACTACCTCCTCCTGGTTTATTGGTCTTCTTAATTTTCTGTGCCAAATTTTGGTCATGGATGTAATTAATAAAATATTAATGCATGTCATAAAAAAATAGTATCATTGGCCGCCAGTTTGCTTGCCTTCAAGATTGAGCTTATTGTTTAAACAAGCTTGCTCGAACAACCACATAATGAACAAGGTCGCAATTGATGCTAAAGATGTTGTCATTAAGCTCATGTTGGAAGCCCGACGACGGTTGGCCGAGGAGGATTCAAGGGTGGAATGTGAAAAACAAGTTGTGTTTGCGATGGGTCATCAAGAAAAACTGCAACTCTACAATTGTGGGTATGTGGTCATTTCCATCAAATTTTGGATGAAAGTTAGATGTTTTTTTTGTAATTTTGGTGGGTATTCTCTCTTTTGGGTTTATAAAGCACTCACGTATTTTGAAAAACTTTGATGGGTATATCTTACCATAAGCATACCATTGGAAACTTAGTTTGAATCTATATAATCAATGATATGGATTTTAACATATACTCCCTCCGATCCTTTTTACTTCGTGTATTAGATTTATGTCAAGTTAAACTTTTCAAAGTTTAACCAAATTTACATTAAAAAATACCAACATCTACAATACCAAACATATATATTATGAAACTACATTTCATAATGAATCTAATAATATTGATTTGGCATTATGAATGTTCATACTTTTTTTTGTAAGTTTGGTCCAAGTAGAGATAGTTTAACTTCAGACAAAACTTGTATACATACTAAAAAAGGGCAGAGGGAGTAACTAATATTTAATTGATCAAATTCATGATCAAAAGTTTTCTAATATATGTTAGTGCCTCATAGACACGAATCGTGTGAATAGCAAAACTTTTTCTTGGATAAAAGGGGCCATATTGCCCTCATGGGATACGTCGCATCATTCATATACACCACGCAGCATAACTACAACACCCAGGCATAGCCCCAACTAAGGAAACCTACATCCCTGGACACATAGCCATGTGTAAAGGATACCAGAACACTACCTACATGGAACTGAGAAGCATTAGAAACACCTATATTACGGCCACACACCAACAATACGACATCAAAGCAATAAGGACATCCCACATATCCCACGCAGTGTCAAGAAAGTCTTTGAACAGCAGGATTCCAACCATGTGTCCGTCTGAAAACATCATTTGCCACTTGAGAGAATCTCTTGGATACTCCTATAAGCAAATTGTTTTTTGAAAGGAAGGACAACCCTATGCACTGAGCGATGCACACAGCCATATCTCTACTCCTAATGAAGCAGTTGATAGCCTGGTACTTCGGTTTTATTTTGGTACTTCGGTTTTTTTTTCGTCCCACCTCCCACCACCCCTCCCACTGGTTTATTTTTGCCTCACTTCTCACACAACGAAAAAAAATATAATCTCTATTCCTAATGGAGCAGTTGGTAGCCTGGTACTCCGGTTTTATTTTGGTACTTCGGTTTTCTTTTCGTCCCACCTCCCCCCCCCCCCCCTCTCACTGGTTTATTTTAGCCTCACTTCTCACGAAAAAAATATAAACAGATCAGAACTTTCCATGCGGGTGCAAATTATTTAGCAATGTCTTTATGTGAAAGAATCAATCACGAGCAATGTTTAAAAACCAAATCTAAATTAATTAATCTTACCATAAGTCTATCAATCACTTTAATTAATATTTCCATATACATCATAAAAAATACATTAATCAAAATACCATATGTTGTGCAATCACTGCAGCCGTTTCGTTCTTCTCGCTTGCTAACTGTTTTAGCGCGAGCGCCGAGCCGGTAGGTGGACCACATGCCAATAGCGCCCCGTTCTCTTCGGCTTGCTTTCCTTCCCCAACTCCACATCTCGATCTTCCTTCCATCCCCAACATTCACGCCTCCTCCTCCCTGAAGCAATCCCACGCCGCCATGGCCTCGAGCACACCCCTTCACATCGTCTCCACCACCTCCTTCCAGCTCGTACTGCTCCAGTTTTCCCCGCCAACCTCGCTACCCGACGGCGCCTCTCCTACCCTTCCACCCTTGCTACGTCTCTCGTGATGATTTTGCGTCCAACCTCACCGCCATTATCGATCCCTTCGCGTGCTTCATTGACATCTACCTCCATGCTAGTGTCGAATTCGCCACCTCCGATGATGGCACATGAGTTGTTGTCGTCCGGTCTTGTCGCTTGCCTTCGGGAGGTCCCGTGCTCTTCTTCACGGAGGACTTTGCATTCAAGGAAGGGTCCATGTTCAAAGCTGCCTGACTGCTCAACGATGACGCACTATTGGAACGCCTTGGCTATCTCCTGGATGTAGTTGAAGTGTACTTCAAGTTGTCGGATGAGGTATGCATGTTATGTTTGTGCTCAAAATTTTGACGATTCTGTTGTCGGAAGTAGCCAAAAGACTGTCCTTCAATTTATGCCAACAATATATGCACAAAATTGATAGATTAATCTTAAGAAATAATTAGTGTTCAAAATAAAAGTCGAATCTTGATTCATATATACATTTGCTTTCAGCACCAGCAGAAATACTATGATACTTGAGTACATGTGATGTTTCGACTTTTGGGGCAACCCGACATGAGGACACGGCTCCCTTGACGTGCCCTTACGTTGGGAGCCGGATCCTCTGATGTACTGCACCCTGATATTGGCCCCACTAACATGTGGACCCAGGCCCACATGTCATAGGCCCAACATCAGGGTGCAGTAGGTCACAGGATACGGCTCCCGACATAAGTGCACCAACATTCGGAGATCACCACCTAGCAGGATCAGTATGCTAGAATGCCCTGGTATATAATGGTGTTGTTCACTTGTCTAATGATGATATATTCTGACATCTTATTCTGCATTACATTGTGGTAAACTCTTCTGACATGACCAGGAATCAGAAGTTTGCACAAATCAGTTGTTGATGGAATTGATGCAAGAGATAGTTTTCCACATCATCTCGCTCCTGTTTTCCCTGCCAACAACGTTGTCATGTTATTCAGGTTGGACTTAAATAGCTCGACCTGTCTACCGGTTAGCACATCTCTCAAAAGTTTGCACAAATCAGTTGTTGATGGAATCGAAGCAAGAAATGGTTTTCCACATCATCTCAATTTAAGCATCATTTAAAAGTTAGTTGTTTTTTTCCTTCTTGTCATCTTCAGTTCACCTCTAACATTGATATGCATTCAAACTTAAATTAGATGTTAATGCACAATTATTCCTTTTCTAACAAACTTTTTCTCATTGTCCATGAAACTTGAGAAAATCACTCACAAGTTTTTGAGGGAACTCTGTATTGACAAGAAATATAGAACTGTGCAATTCACAAGTGAGGTTGCATCGATTTCTCCCTGAGAAACTTGTGCTCGCGAATAGCAATAAATATGCTCTTTTGCACTTCTCATAAATCAGTGTCAATGGATATTTTCCTGTTTAATCAACTAGGATTGAGTGGTCTTTGTGCTAATGCTTATCTGTTATGAAGAAAATTGTTCTGGATTTTTTTTGCATCTTTAAGGTTCTAAAAACTGCAATATCACTCGATATACTTAGGCGCATTTTTTTATTTTTCTGGGAAACCTGAGGAACACCTGGACATTTCCCGCAAGTCTTAGTTCGGTTCAAATATGGAGAAGATTTCAACCTACCTAGATTTTAATATTGTTATGTTAATCTCGTACATGAACTTCTATCAATTTCAGTGTAACATACTGAGGGAGTCCTGGATTAGGGGGTCTTCGGACAGCCGGACTATATCCTTTGGCCGGACTGTTGGACTATGAAGATACAAGATTGAAGACTTCGTCCTGTGTCCGGATAGGACTCTCCTTGGCGTGGAAGGCAAGCTTGATAATACGGATATGTAGATCTCCTCCATTGTAACCGACTCTGTGTAACCCTAGACCCCTTCGATGTCTATATAAACCGGAGAGTTTAGTCTGTAGGACAACAACAATCATACCATAGGCTAGCTTCTAGGGTTTAGCCTCTACGATCTCGTGGTAGATCAACTTTTGTAATACTCATATCATCAAGATCAATCAAGCAGGACGTAGGGTATTACCTCCATTGAGAGGGACCGAACCTGGGTAAACATCGTGTCCCCTGCCTCCTGTTACCATCCGGTTTAGACGCACAGTTCGGGACCCCCTACCCGAGATCCGCCGGTTTTGACACCGGCATTGGTGCTTTCATTGAGAGTTCCATTGTGCCGTCACCGTAAGGCTTGATGGCTCTGAGGGAGTCCTAGATTAGGGGGTATCCGGACAGCCGGACTATATCCTTTGGCCGGACTATTGGACTATGAGGATACAAGATTGAAGACTTCATCCCGTGTCCGGATGGGACTCTCCTTGGCGTGGAAGGCAATCTTGGCAATACGGATATGTAGATCTCCTTCCTTGTAACCGACTCTGTGTAACCCTAGCCCCCTCCGGTGTCTATATAAACCGGAGGGTTTTAGTCTGTAGGACAACATACAATCATACCATAGGCTAGCTTCGAGGGTTTAGCCTCTCTGATCTCGTGGTAGATCAACTCTTGTATTACTCATATTATCAAGAATAATCAAGCAGGACGTAGGGTTTTATCTCCATCAAGAGGGCCTGAACCTGGGTAAAACATCGTGTCCCCTACCTCCTATTACCATCCGCCTTAGACGCACAGTTCGGGACCCCTACCCGAGATCCGCCGGGTTTGACACGGACATTGTTGCTTTCATTGTGAGTTCCTCTGTGTCGTCATCATTAGGCTTGATGGCTCCTTTGATCGTCGATAGCGATGCAGTCCAGGGTGAGACTTTTCTCCCCGGACAGATCTTTGTATTCGGCGGCTTCGCACTGCGGGCCAACTCGCTTGGCCATCTGGAGCAGATCGAAAGTTACGCCCCTGGCCACCAGGTCAGGTTTGGAAGCTTAAACTACACGACCGATATCCGCGGAGACTTGATCTTCGACGGATTTGAGCCCCTGCCGAGTGCGCCACACGGTCACGATGAGCATGATTTAGCTCTACCATCGGATAGTGTTCAGGAGATCGCACCGGCAACAGCTCTGACCCTCAACTTGGAGCCGATTGTGCTATCCACGGACGGGGGGATAGACCCCACCATGGAGGCCGCGTTCTCAGCGGCGATCGAGCCGAGTATCGACCTTACCCTTCACGAGAGTCGTGACGCCAAATTGCCGGATTCTTCCCCGACCACGGACTCCGAACCGCCTGCGCCCGTGCCTATCGAATCCGACTGGGCGCTGATCATGGAGTTCACCTCCGCGGATATCTTTCAGCACTCGCCTTTCGGCGACATACTGAACTCATTAAGGTCTCTCTCCCTGTCAGGAGAGTCTTGGCCGAACTATGTTCAGCAGGATCGGGATGCGGATGACAAAGAAATTCGCCGCCCACCCACCACCCACTTAGTAGCCATTGTCGACAATTTGACCGACATGCTCGACTTCAACTCCGAAGACATCGACGGTATGGACGACGATGCAGGAGAGAAGAGAAACCACTGCCCACAGGGCACTGGACAGCCACCTCATCATATGATATATACATGGTGGACACACCCAAAGAAGGCAATGGCGACGAGACAGCGGAGGATGACCCCTCCAAGAAGCAACCCAAGCCCCGACGTCAGCGGCGCCGCTCTAAGTCTCGCCAAAACAAAAGCGGTGACACCGGCACATGAGATAATAGCACTCCGGACAGTGCCGAAGACGACAACAATCCCCTCCAGCAAGATTTAAAGCAGGAGGATGGAGAAGCCAGCCCTCCCGAGAGAGCGGCAGATGGAGAGGCGGAGGATGATAATTACATGCCTCCCTCCGAAGACGAGGCAAGCCTCGACGATGATGAATTTGTCGTGCCTGAGGATCCCGTCGAACAAGAGCGGTTCAAGCGTCGGCTTATAGCCATGGCAAATAGCCTTAAGAAAAAGCAATAGCAGCTTCAAGCTGATCAAGATTTGCTAGCTGACAGATGGACTGAAGTCCTTGCAGCTGAGGAATATAAACTCGAACGCCCCTCCAGAGTTACCCAAAGCGCAGGTTGCTACCCCGACTGGAGGAGGAAGCACTAAAACCTACATCTCCAACATATGACGCGGCTGATCGGCCACCTCATGGCCGCGATAGAGAGGCATTTCAGCCAAAAGCTCAGCCCGCACCCCGACGCCACTCAATTAAAAATGTCAAGGCATGGGGAAATACGCCAGACCTGCGAGACGTATTGGAGGGCAAAGCAAAACACGCAAGATCGATCTACGGATCACGAGGGCACGCCACTATGCGAGACGATAACCGTCACGCCGGATACAGTAAAAGTAAATCTGGCCGGGCTGAACACAGCGAACAAGACTCATCTGAGTTGCGTCGCGATATAGCCCAGTATAGAGGCGCTGCGCACCCCCTATGCTTCACAGACGAAGTAATGGATCACCAAATCCCAGAGGGTTTCAAACCCGTAAATATCGAATCATACGACGGCACAACAGATCCTGCGGTATGGATCGAGGACTTCCTCCTGCACATCCACATGGCCCGCGGTGACGATCTACACGCCGTCAAATACCTCCCACTCAAACTCAAAGGACCAGCTCGGCATTGGCTCAACAGCCTGCCAGCAGAATCCATTGGCTGTTGGAAGATCTGAAAGCTGCATTCCTCGACAACTTCCAAGGCACTTATGTGCGACCACCAGATGCCGATGACTTGAGCCACATAATTCAGCAGCCAGAGGAATCGGCCAGGCAATTCTGGACACAGTTCCTGACAAAGAAAAATCAAATCGTCGACTGTCCGGATGCATAGGCCTTAGCAGCTTTTAAGCACAACAACCGCGACAAGTGGCTCGCCCGGCACCTTGGCCAGGAAAAGCCGAAATCTATGGCAGCCCTCACGACACTCATGACCCTCTTTTGCGCGGGAGAGGACAACTGGCTGGCTCGCAGCAATAACATATCAAAGAACCATGGTACTTCGGATACCAAGGATAGCAATGGCAGGTCACGTCGTAATAAACACAAGCGCCGCATCAACAGCGACAATACCGAGGATACGGCAGTCAATGCCGGATTCAAAGTCTCTAAACCCGGTTAGCGGAAAAGGCCATTCAAAAGAAGCACTCCGGGCCCGTCCAATTTGGACCGTATACTCGATCGCTCGTGTCAAATACACGACACCCCCGACAAGCCAGCCAACCACACCAACAGGGATTGTTGGGTGTTCAAGCAGGCCGGCAAGTTAAATGCCGAAAACAAAGATAAGAGGTTACATATGGATGACGAGGAGGAGCCCCGGCCGCCGAACACCGAAGGACAGAAGAGGTTCCCCCCACAAGTGTGGACGGTGAACATGATATACGCAACTCACATCCCCAAGAGGGAGCGGAAGCGTGCGCTAAGGGACGCATATGCGTTGGAGCCAGTCGCCCCAAAGTTCAACCCATGGTCCTTGTCACACCCTAGCTAGTTCAAGCATTAGAGTGTGCATCATGTTTAAATTTCTCTTAAATTTGAATTGGGGAAGGCAGAAACCCCCAACACACCCCCCTGGAAACAACTAGGGTTTACTAAAATTATTTTCAATGAACCTGAAATGCCCTTCTAAAAAGTTCACCCTCTTTGTCTTGGGTTAGAACCTCTGGCAAAATTGGTGCACAATTTTCTAGGTCAACAGAAGGTCATTAAATTAAACCATAAGTATTTGAATTTGGGCATTTAAATGCTATAAAATAATTTAAATGCTCAAATAATTCTGGAAATAAATGTTTGCTGTTGGAAATAATCTAAGCAGAGCCCACAATTATTTTCAGGATTTTTGGAAACGTTTTAGTATTTTAATTAAAGCCCAACAGTTGTAGTTAAATAGAAAAACAGAAACAAATAAAAAAAAGAGAGAGAGAGGGAAGCTACCTGGGCCTTACCTGTGCTGGCCCAGCCCACCTGGCTCGGCCCAGCCGACTGGCTGCCAGTCGTCGTCCTCCTCCCGCCAGAAGGACGCAGAGCGCGTGGCCGGCGCCCGCGGCCACACGCCGGCCACCTCCTGCTTCCGCCGACGCCTTGGAGACGTCCAGGGATGCCACGCGACCCCCACGTCCCCCTCTCATCCTCTCGCACTCTTCTCCTCGTCTCTCTCACTCTTCCCCGTGATGGCCGAGCGCGAACCTCGCCGCCGATCGCCGTAGTTGCCGCCAGAGCCACCCCCTCGCCCCTCCGACGAGCCCAATAGCTCCGCCTCGTCGCCCTGCACCTCCTCGCCGACCCACGCGACTCCAACTGCCGCCGAACGCCGTCTTCGCCCTCGTCTTCAACCTCGGTACCCACCGGACGCCGTTCATCGATTCGCCTCGCTCCGGTCGCCCCCGAGCCCACTGAGCTGCTCATCGACCTCCCTGTGAGCTCCTCTTCCATTTCCCCTAGCTCCCGTGCTCGTTTGGCCCCTGTAGCCGCCACCTCCACCGCACCCGAGAGCTCCCCGCTGCCGGCCATGGCACCGTCGTGGCCAGAGCCACAGTGGCTCGAAGCCAAGCCCACCGTTGAGCTCAGCGCAGCACCAGGAACCCGTAGCCACCACCAGCTCCTTCTCCCGTGCACCGTAGCCTCGAAACCAACCCCGCCCGAACTCCGGCCGCCGCCACGAGCTCGATTCCGGCGAGCTCGCTCCACCCCAGCTCCTCCCACTTGCCCCACTAGATGCGCGCGAGCCCCAGCTACGCTTAGCACGTCTCCGTCGTCGATTTGGTCACCAGGGGACCAAATCCGAAGCCCTCCGCCATCTCGGCCTCGCCGGGGGCTCAACGCCGGCGGGATTAGCCCCGCCGACCAGGGGTTTGACCCCAGTTTGACTCCCCTGAGTCAATGACAAGTGGGCCCCTCTGTTAACTAAATCAAATTAGTTTTAACTAAAAATAATTAGCTTAATTAACTACTAACATGCGGGACCCGCCAGTCAGGTTTGACCTGGATGTCCCCGTTGACCACTGACGTCACCCTGACGTAATGCTGACGCAGTAATTAAATTACTGGAATTATTCTTATACAGGAAATTCTAGAAAATAGTCAAAACTTCTAAAAATCATAGAAAATCAACCATAGCTCCAAATGCAAAGATTTATATATGAAAAATGATCATAAAAATTCAATCTATCCATCTATAATGGTTTCATGCATGACAAAACAAGTTTACCTTGCTGTTTAAGCAGAATAAGGAAATGCACTATTAAGGCCATGTTTAATAAGCTAATAATTGAATCTTTGATTCAAATAAGTTCAATCCTTTCTGTTATAGCTTCCATTAGGCCAAGACACATTCATATTGCCATATCATAGCATGCATCATATTGTTGCATATCATCATGTGTTGATTGTGTTCCGATGTGTTCTTCGTGGTAGGTTCTGCCTCCGAGGATATTCACGAGTATCCAACTGAAGGGCAGTATCCCACTACCACTCCATCAGGCAAGCAACCATTGATCATTCCGATACAACCCATGCTCTCGCTTCTGCTCTTGATTACTGCATTAAGACAACGCGTTTCAATCTACTGTGTGCTACGGTAGTTGAACCCTTATCCTCTGCATGACCTGTCATTGCCACAGTAACTAGATGAAACCCACTAGCATGTGTAGGAGTTGATTGAGCCATGTATGTGATTCCTACCTTGCTATGCCTGCTATGCTTAGAGTTGTGTCAGGTCTGGTTCATCTGGGTGATGGGCTAGAGTGAAATGCTTATGTCGGTAATGTGAGGGATGTGTTGAACATGTTTTGGTAAATGTATCGATGAGAGGCCATGTAGGAGTACATGGTGGGTTGTTTCATTGAGGTCGTCCCTAAGAACTAAGATCTGTATGTGTGATTTAAGATGCATTACTACCGTACATTGGGCCCGAAACCAATGGACCCTCTCGGCTTCTTAATCACCCTAGTACTCTGTCCAGGAGTTGCAAATAGTTTCTGGTGTTTGTAGGTTATGTGTTGGCGGCCCTGCGTAGCGCTGACCCTGGGGGTGGGCTATGTTGCGGTAGATACACCATGGCCGGGTATGCCGGGCGCCCGTTAGGCGTCTCGGGACCCTGTTCACATCGTTCGGGGCCGTATGTGGAAACCTCGGCCGGACTCCCTGCGGATGGAACCTGGATAGGCGATAAACCTGGACTAGAGACTTAAGTGTTTAGGTAGGCCGTGGCCGACACCCTCGCTGGGCTTCCGCTTGAAGGTTGCCGAGTACATGTCGTGTAAGCGGCGGTAAGTGGTGAAAGCGTGTATGAAGAAGTACACCCCTGCAGGGTATAAAACTATTCGAATAGCCGTGTCCGCGGTAAAGGACTACTTGGTTGCCTATACAGTTCATAGACAAGTTAATGGAAACTACTAAAAGACTCAAGATAAGTGTGAGTACCGAGGATGGACCTCTCGTAGGATGACGAGGGAGGATCCCGGGTGGAGTATTGTGTTGGTGAGTAGTGGACTCGTGTGCGAAAACTATTTTACTGGAGGAGTTCCATAGGATAGCTTAGCCAAGAGTCAAAGCTGGCTTGCTGCATTAACCCCACCACCCTCTTGAGAATAAGCATGTTTAGTAGGTTCTGATGTAAGACTTGCTGAGTACCTTTGTACTCATGTTTGCTTAATTACTGTTTTCAGATGACAACACTGCCCCCTCCGATGGGTTCTACGTAGACCTTGACGTCAACGAGTGACTAGCCACCCAGGTGGTGATCCTGGCCATGGAGGGCCCTATGTAGATAGACAGGCTTCGAGAAGCCTTCTTTCTTTCTAGAGTCTGTACTCAGACTAGTTGCTTCCGCATGTGCCTGTATGATTGTATGACTTGAGTGTCGGGTCATGTGACCCCTATCTGTATGAACTTGTTATGTATGGCTCTCTGGAGCCTTTAAATAAAGTACTTGAGTTGTAGAGTTTTGTTGTGATGCCATGTTGTATGTACTCATATCGGGCATATTGTGTGTATGATTGAAATGCTTGGTATGAGTGGGATCCGACAATCTAGTTGTTTATCCTTGGCAGCCTTTCTTATGGGGAAATGTGGTCTAGTGTTCCTCGAGCCATAGTAGTCCGCTACAGCCCGGTTCACCGGAGTCCTGCTAGCCCAGCACTACTGCTCAGGACACTTGACTGGCCGGCATGTGTTTCATTTCGTTCCTATGTCTGTCCCTTCGGGGAAATGTCACGCGGTGATATCCGGAGTCCTGCCTAGCTTGCTACAGCCCGGGTTCCCCGGAGTCCTGTTAGCCCAGTGCTATAGCCCGGAATCACTCGCTGATGACTGACATGCTTGATGTGATTCATGTATGCCTGTCTCCATAGGTCTGTGCCGCTTTGGGTTCACGACTAGCCATGTCGGCCCGGGTTCTCTGTCATATGGATGCTAGCGACACTATCATATACATGAGCCAAAAGGCGCAAACGGTCCCGGGCCATGGTAAGGCGACACCCATGGGATACCGTGCGTGAGGCCGCAAAGTGATATGAGGTGTTACCGGCTAGATCGATGTACTTGGAATCGGGGTCCTGACAGTCCTCCTGTCCGATCACCTTCGATCGCAGGGACCACCCCACTAGTATCCATCATGGCGGATCCGCCGCACTGGTCCTAGATCCAATCATCGACGGATTTCACCTTACTCGAGTCCTTATGGACGACGGTAGCAGCCTGAACCTGCTTTATCAGGACACAGTGCGCAAAATGGGTATAGACCCCTCAAGGATCAAACCCACAAAAACGACCTTCAAAGGCATCATACCGGGTGTAGAGGCCCATTGCACAGGCTCAGTCACACTGGAACTGGTCTTCGGATCCCCAGATAACTTCCGAAGCGAGGAGTTAATCTTTGATATAGTCCCGTTCCATAGTGGCTATCATGCACTGCTCGGGCGAACCGCATTTGCGAAATTCAATGCGGTACCGCACTATGCATATCTCAAGCTCAAGATGCCAGGACCTCGGGGGGTCATCACAGTCAATAGAAACACCGAGCGCTCTCTCCACACGGAGGAGCACACTGCGGCCCTCGCAGCAGAAGCACAAAGCAGCCTCTTAAGGAAATCCACCAGTTCGGCGATTAAAGACCCGGACACCTTCAAGCGCGTCAGGAGTAATCGGCAACAAGACCGCCTGGAGCGTTCCGATCTCGCATAGCGATGCGGCCCCCACCCCAGTCCTAGCCAAACGGCAAAGTCCGTGCCACGCGTACATAATTACGCATTGAAAATACCATGGGCACAGGTGGGGAGGGGGCACGACTACGGCACGCCCCAAGACGCGGCTCAACCGCACTAGGGGCTTCCCGCTTTGTTATTTTTCTCTCTTTCAGGACTTTAATCTATGGAAAACCCGTCCGGTAGTACGATTGCCGGACACACGATGCAACAACCAAGGAGGCAGAAAGCTACGTCGCACCACGGAACTCCCAGGTGGTCTCTGATAACGAGCGAAATACTTGCTTTAAATACCGTTCCTCAGGTTGCCCTTGGAGGGGACATGTCAAATAGTCCTACTTTTTGCTTATCGTACTACTTGTATCATTCTGCTTCGACGCACCTTTTTGAATAAACAATGCACAACACTAGACTATTACCGCATTCTCTATTCTTTCTTCTTTATATATATATATATATATATATATATATATATATATCTGTTCATTCATGACATTCAGCACCCGTACACTCTGGTACGGCCCATATGCCAGGGGCTTAAGCGTATCCCATAATACGGCGTGAGAAGTCCGAACACTTTCGACAGTGCGGCACCCCGAACTTATAGCATTATATGCATCAGCTCCGAATCATGTCTTGGGTCAATAGTTGGGTTTGCCCGGCTCCCATGTTTTGGTACCTTACGTTCCGCTATATCGGCTAAGGTAGCACTGGGAGAACTACTGCGATTGTGCCCCGGTTCATCTGGGCTAAGCACCTCAGTAGAGAAAGCTAAAACTGACTGTCATGATAAGGCGAGAGCTGGTCGCTGTTCGAGAGGTCTCTAGTCCCTAAAGACTTATGCCGCTTAGGGCGAGGAGTCGGCTTTGTCTAGCTTAGGCGTGTATAGCGCCCCGAATTCGGTCTTCTGAATACTAGGGGCTTCACCAAAATTTAAAATTGTAGACTTCTATGGCTAAGTGAGAGTGATAAAGCATTATAGTCCGATTGCCTTGTTCGTTGCGCTGAGCACCTCCCTCGAAGGACCCAACAACAGGAAAAAGAGTGCTCAGATTTATCCCGAACACCCCAGCACTCGTGGCATGGGGGCAGAAGCCGATGACTGGCCATCTCTCAGATTTGATAAACGGCCGCACAGAAGGTAATATTTTAAATGCAAAAAAGCGTTGCATAGCGCACATGAACAAGTTTTCATAATACAGGATCACACGAGCAAGTTTATTCAAAAATTACATCCTTCGCACACTCGTCCGCCACAAGACAGGCACCCTTTAGGACACCCTCATAATACATCTCAGGGTGGCGATGCTCCTTGCCCTGCGGCGGCCCCTCCTTCAGCAGCTTCTCGGCGTCCATCTTGGCCCAATGCATCTTCGCACGGGCAAAGGCCCGGCGCGCACCTTCGATGCAGACAGACCGCTTTATGACCTCCAGCCGTGGGAAGGCATCTACAAGCCGCCTCACCAGGCCGAAGTAGCTGTTGGGAAGGGAGTCGCCAGGCCACATCCGGACTATAAGGCCCCCCATGGCCTGTTCGGCCACCTTGTGGAGCTCGACCGCCTTGTGCAGCTCGACCAATTGCTTCATCTGGTCGCTCATAGGCATCGGGTGTTCGGTCCCAATATACTGAGACCAGAACAACTTCTCCGTCGAGCTTCCCTCCTTGGCCTGATAATATTTCGCGGCATCCGACACGCTGCGGGGCAAATCTGCGAATGCTCCTAGAGAGCTCCGGACTCGGGTAAGTAACAAGCAATTTGCTTTCACATGCTTGCTTTGCATATTGAATGCCTCAATTTCCTCATCGCCTCAATTTCCTGGAGGGCCTTTTGGGCTTCAGCCTTGGCATGCTTTGTGCTCTCGAGGGTCGCGGCAAGCTCGGACTCTCGCGTCTTCGAGTCAAGCTCCAAAGCCTCGTGCTTCTTCACGAGAGCCTGGAGCTCTTGCTGCACCTCGCCCACTCGTGCCTCTTGTTTTTCCCGCTCGGTGCGCTCCTTGGCCGCTTTGTTTTCGGCCTCGGACAACGCTTGCTTCAGGGTCGCCACTTAGGTCGTGGCACCTGGCACATCCATGATGATCCTATCATTTCGCAACTGCATCTTATATATATATATATATATATATATATATATATATATATAGTAGCACTATTCTGATCCCGGGATCAGAATAACTATTTGGATCACGATCAGCATATGGGCGATCGGACTTTCCTGAGATCCCCGATCGGTAAAAAAAAGAAAAAAAACCACCCACCCGCTAGCCACAACCCCTCCCCTAACCTCCCCCGATCCCATCTGGCCCCTCGCCCCGATGTGCATCGCCGCCGCCACATCCCTCCTTGCCCCGTGCCGCCATCAGGCCCCGGCCACCTCCCGCGCCGCTGCCGGGCCCCGGCCACCTCCCCCGCCATCGGCTGGCCCCGGCCACCTACAACGCCGCCATCGGGCCCCTCCCCTGCTGTAATCCAGCCTGAGCGATCCCATCACCGATTGCTTCTTGCCCCGCGGCGGAGCGCCGCCGCACACCCACCCACAACTACAACTCCCCCGCCCCGCCCACATCGACCACACACGGTGCTCGGTCATGGGGACAACTGAGCGGAGCTCGAGCTCTGGCTCCTCTCTCCTCTTGCGCGCCACCGGCCATTGCACCTCGCCGCGGTACACTCGGCCAAGGGGGCAACCGAGCGACGCCTGAGCTCCGGCTCCTTTCTCCTATTGCACGGGCACCAGCCCTTGCCGCACGCCTTGGTGCACATCCGCGCCCATTGGCCCCTCTCTGCTGGCCCGCTAGCCACTACGGCGGCGCTCCGGCGACCTCTCCACTCCTGTCTGCGTGTTGCTGCATGGACGAACACCTCCTCCCTTCTAATGGCAAAAATGGGGAAAGGAGCAGCTTCAGTTTAAAAAATGCGGCAGCTTCAGTTCAGTTTGTAAGAAAGGAGCAAAAAAGAAAGGTTGCTGGGCTCGTTTGTGCAATATGTGCATAAAAATGGGGAAAGTTAAACTTCATTATTATTGCTTGCTCCTCCAGTGGCCGGATCTCGCCACCATGACCACTCAACTCGTGTTGTCGGTGACCTACCACAGCCTAAGCGACGACCTGTCCGAGGCCTAAGAATGAAATTCATGCTTGAATCGTCTCCAAATTGATATTGCCCGCAACGGGGAGGGGCAAGCCTATAGTCCAGCACTATGAAGGGAGGAACTGCTTCTACTTTTCTTCTGAAATCTCAATGCCATGTCTTGATTTTCAGAGGTAGTTTTTGGTTTGTACCAACCATTTAAGATGGTATCTTATCTGAATGTGGTATGCATGCAGGCCAGCGTTCTCAAGTGGCAGAGCGGAGCCGTTTGCCTAGCGGGTCGAGCAGGTCGTCAAGGGACAGCTCAATGCATATTTCTAAAATCAAAGGTAGTTTCTTTGATTTTGCTAAACTGATTCCATTCTTCTGATTTCTTGCAGGAGTTCAATGTATATTACACCAGAAGAAAAAACAAACACTAGGTTGCAGATGTTGTGTTTTGTGATTGTCGTAGGCTGACAGCCAAGACGACGTCCTCCACATTTCCTACCAGCTCCGCCCAATCCCAGCACCGGCGCGACCCCAGTGCGGCACCTGATTCCGCCATCCCGCATCCGCCTGCATACGCCAGTGTGCCACCACTAATGACCTGCCCGACCCCCCTGGCCTCCTACAAACTATTGCTGCTCCCTGTACTTTTTTGGATGAAGTTAGGTGATGTAGCTATCTTTGGATGTAGCAACACAACTATGGATATTGTGATGATGCTATTAGTCCAGTGTACATACTACAGAGTTACATACGTAATCACGTACTGCTGAAATTGATCTTTAGTAGTACATCTGACAGTGTGTTTTACAACCTTGTCTTTTCGCTTGATCTTGCCAGCACCACTCGACCGAGAAACACGATGACAGTGACACGCTGGGCGAAATCGGAGAGAAGGCAAGGACGAGGCGGAGGAGTTCATGAAGATGGCCAAGGAGAAGACTGACGACATTGCCGAGGGCGCAAAGGAGACAATGCAGGAGACCAAGGAGGTGGTGCTCGGCGAGTCCGACGATGACATGTACAAGTTCAAGCAGCGGGTCGAGCAGGGGAGCTACGATCAGAAATAAGTGAGAGGGAGGTGTTCCCTTGGTGTATGTTTGCGCGTAGTCATGGCCTGCCCAAAGCCATTAGCTCTGCAATTTGTATGTCAACCACTAGGCTTGGTATCTGTATGTGTAATGTGATCTTGGTACTATACAACTTGCCACTTCCCGCAGAATAAGTAATATTGAGCTTTTGAATGTTTTTTCTTCTCGTCTGAACTTGGATGCACTTTGCAAGAATGTCACTATATGTTCAACATGGCATTTGCTTTGACATAAAAAATGAATTTGGATGAGTTGCTATAAAATAGAATGTGTGGCAGGTCGGATACA
Organism: Triticum aestivum; assembly: GCF_018294505.1. NCBI lineage: Eukaryota > Viridiplantae > Streptophyta > Magnoliopsida > Poales > Poaceae > Triticum > Triticum aestivum. The sequence continues at coordinate 407,474,960 of NC_057806.1, forward strand.
AAAACAACTGAAGTTCAAAGATAATAGTTGGATACAAAAATAGCTGAAGTTCAAAGATAACAAACTGGATAAAAAACCAGGGAAACTGTATCAAAAAAGTATTTGAACAAGAGTTCTGTGGCATGTGCAGAATTAGATCAAAAAATAAGAAGATAACAATGAAAGTGTGTGGTGTGTGTGTGTGTGTGTGATGTAGATATAGAGTACTAGCTGATGGGCATGTTCAGTTGTATCTCCAGGTGCAAAAAACTGGTGTGTTTGTCCACTCATTTCAGTTTCACTGCTTGGTTTTCTCCCAAGTTTATCTCAAAATGCATCAACGCTGTGGAGATTTTCCCTATTTCTAAAAAGTAAAACCAAGAAGGTTAAATTAAAAGAACAGAGCAGTTCGATGCTCATTAAAACTTTTGGATTTTTCTTGTTTTTTAAAAATACCCAAATATTATAAAAGTTAGATTTTCCTCGTTACTAAAAAAATAAGAGAGAAGGCCGACTCAAAATAACAGAGTAGTCTAAAAAAGTTTATAAAAAATGGATTAAAACAACTAGAAAATTTGAAATAACCGAGAGGTCAAAAAAATGTAGAAGTTCAAATTTGACAACCCTAAAAGTTCAATTTCAAATAATTGAGAAGGTAAAAAAACTAGAAGTTCAAATTTAAAAACCTAGAAAATTGTTTCCTTATGTAAAACCATATATTTCTAAGAAGTTCAAAGTAAAAAAGATTTGAAGGTAAAAAAACTTAGATGGTTTGTCGTTACTAAATAATAAAATGAAGAACTTCAAATAAAAAATGAAAAACAAAAAAAGTTTTAAGAGAATTTTCTCATTTTTAAACTGAAACACACAAAAGTCCAAATTGATAACTGTCGAGAGTTCACGTATTGCATGTTGTGCATTTCTTATGAGAAAAAAATGAAAAAGGCAAAGTTTAAGTGCTCTTCCCTCAGAAGTTCAAAAATTCTTGTTATTAAAGAAAACTCAGATTTTCCTCGTTATTAAAGAATGGAAACAACAAGTTCAAAAATAAAATTACAAGAAGTTCAACTATTAAAAATAGAGCGCTTCAAAATTCATAAAAAAGATTAAGAAATAAAACCAGGAAGGCCATATTAAAAAGATGGAGAAGTTCGATGATTATAGAAAACTCAGATTTTCCTCGTTATTAAAGAATGGAAACAAGAAGTCCAAAAATAAAATAACAAGAAGTTCAACTATTAAAAATAGAGTGCTTCAAAATTCATAAAAAAAGATTAAGAAAAATCAGATGAAAAATTCATTAAAAAACTCAAATATTTTCACATAACCGAGAGAGGTTCAGGTTGATAACTGCTAGAAGTTCAGGTACTACACGGTGTGCATGTTGTATTAAAAAAAGAATAAAAAAGCAAACACTAAAAGTTTTGTTGTTGCAAGTTCAAGTCCTTCATGAGAGAAAGTTAAAAAAATTATTGTGAGAGAGATTTGTACAAAAGAAATATCATTTGTGTAACACTGATGATGTATGAGAAAATTACAAATGAAAATATGTCACAGAAGTTCAACTGAAAACAACAGGAAGTTCAATTACTACAGTGGATGAATTTTAGATGAAAAACTTTTAAAATCACCGCGAGTATGAAAAAACGATCAACACGGAAAAGTTGCATGTTTACAGCTACTTTCCAACGGTATGTCATTTGCTCAATTCCGGTGAGTGGATGGAGAACTACGAGCAGTGGATGGAGAGCTACGAGCAAAAAAATCACATGAAAACAGAGTGAAGTTCAGGTACATTCGCCGAGAAGTTCAGGTTCTTCACCCGGTGCATTTTCGAAGAATCTGTTTCCCGATAAAGGCAGAACTAATGATCTCACCATTTTCGAAATTACTTGAAAACAGCTAGGAATCAGAGAAAACCATCAACATGAAAAAGTTTCACATTTTCCTTAGCTTTTCAGCGGTATATTATTTGCCCTATTCCGATAAAGTTTGTAAAAATTACGGCGAAAATACATATATAGCCATTTTCAAAACTGACATTAAACCGTAATGAATTAGGAGAAACAATATATATAGAAAAGTTTCGCATTTATTCAAGCTTTCCAACGCCATATCATTTGCTGCATTCGGACGCACGGTTAAAAAATTAGCTTAAAAATACGAACTCGGTAGGACTTGGGCCATTTTCTAAATTACTCTTAAACAATTCAAAATTAAAAAAAACTTTCAAGATGAAAAAGTAGCGCATTTTCATAAGCTTTGCAACGCCATATCATATGCCTCCATTGGATTAGCCGTTTAGAAATGACATCGAAAAACCGAACTCAGCTGTTCGGTTTACAAAATTTTACGTTTTTTCAAATTACTCTTTAACCATAGGTAATTAGAGAAAACTTTCAACATGTGGAAGGAGCGGTTTTGCAGCAGCTTTCCAATGCCATATTATATGCCTCATTCCGACAAATGGTTTAGAAATGCGACCGAAAATACGATTCACGTTTTTTGTGCATAGAAAAAACAGTTTTCAAAATTGCTCTTAAACCGCTTATATTTTGCCAAAAATTTAAGTTGGGTCATGATATTGTGGTCCATAGCTTTCCAATGGTATATCGCAAGTCCCATTTGGGCAATGTTGGCGGAAGTTCAACCTAGTTCACAGGGAAGTTCAACGTACTACTAGCGGGGCAGGTCAGATTGTGATCAGAATATTATTCTGATCCCGTGATCAGAATAGTGTTTATATATATATATATATATATATATATATATGGACAAGGCATTACTTAACTTTGTTCTCCTCGAGCTGCCTCTTGGCAAGGCCGAGCTCTTTCTCGGACCGCTCGAGGTTCTGCTTCAGTACGGCGACCTCCGCAGTCAGTGCGGCAGAGGTCAGCACCGAAGCCTGCATACACATATAGACATACTTATATTAGACTCCTGCAGATATTATTTGATCCTCTATTCGGCCTTTTCTTTGTGAACACCAAACAGAGCATCAGGGGCTACTGTCTATGCGGTAATATTTTTCCTATATTTTAAATACTTACCTCAAAGCCTGTTAGAAGGCTGGCATAGGCTTCAGTCAGTCCGCTCTTGGCGGACTGAACCTTCTTGATCACCGCACTCATAATAGTGCGGTGCTCTTCATCGATGGAAGCACCGTGAAGCGCTCCCAACAGGTCGTCCAGTGCCTCCGGATGGACAGAGGTCACCGGCACAGACGACTTGCCCTTCTTGGAAGGGGGCCGCCTGCCAGAGTCCGGAACCACTGGAGGTTCCGATGCGGTGTTCGGCTGAGCGCCGAACTTGGAGCCCCTGGGAGCCTTGCTCCCTTTGCTCCTAGAGTCTGGAAGGTCGCCTTGAGGCGCCTCCGGGACTATCTCCCCCCGGTTCGGTGCCCCTTGAGACAATACCTCGACATTGTCCGTAGGGCGAGGAGAGGAGGTGGATGGAAGTGGATCGCTATCCATATCCGATGAGTCCAAGGAACCGTCTGACGAGGATACGTCGATACGGGCCCGGGGCGGACTGCATGATCATATTCGACGTTAGGAGAAGTAGTGCAACAAAAGTATGCTATGAGTTACTCTGGTATCCGAATACTTACGACTTCGCCAGGGGCTTGGCCCTGAGTAACCACTCGTCTTTGTCATCGGCAGCGGTGGTGGGATAGTACGGAAGGAGAGTCCTTCCCTTCTTGGACCATTCGGCCTCCCCGGTTGGGGCGGCCTTCCTTTCTTGTCTCCCCCGGCCGGAGGGGGAGAATCCTCATCTTCTTCCTCCTCGTTTTCATGGGAGGAGTGTGTCTTGGAGTTATCGGACGATGAGTCCGATACCACCTGGCGTCGGAAACTCTTTCGGGTTCCCATGGCCTTCTTCTTGGTCTTCTCCGGCACCTCATAAGGAGCTGGAGTCCGCATCTTTGTCAGGAGAGCGTCTGCGGGGTCTTCAGGCAGAGGGGCCGGACAGTTAATCTGCTCCGATGTCTCCACCCAGTCTTGTCAAAGGCATGGGAGCTCAGACCCCGCACATGGTTAAGCTATGGTAAATAAATACCCTATGCACGAGCTTACCGAATTCGTAGGGCGCTTCGCGCTTAGCCTGTGGTCCTCGGTAAGAGAAGGGGGGACCTCGGCGCCCTTGAATGGCACCTTCCAGACATCCTTATACGTCGTGTCGAAGAGCTCGTGTAGAGTCTGGTGCTGGGCCGGGTCGAACTCCCATAAGTTGAAAGCCCGTTGTTGACACGGGAGGATCCGGCGGAAGAGCATGACCTGGACTATGTTGACAAGCTTAAGTTTCTTGCTTGTCATGCTCCGGATACACTTCTGGAGTCCGTCCATCTCCACCGATGAGCCCCAGGACAGGCCATTCTCCTTCCAGGAAGTGAGCCGCGTGGGGATTCCGGATTGAAACTCGAGGGCCCCCACCCAGTTGGTGTCGCGCGGCTCGGTGATGTAGAACCACACCGATTGCCACCCCTTTATGGTCTCCACGAAGGAGCCCTCGAGCCATGTAATGTTGGGCATTTTGCCCACCATGGCTCCGCCGCATTCCGCTTGTTGGCCACCAACCACCTTCGGCTTGATATTGAAGGTCTTCAGTCACAGGCCGAAGTGGGGCCGGATGCGGAGGAAGGCCTCGCACATGAAGATGAATGCCGAGATGTTGAGGATGAAATTCGGGGCCAAATCATGAAAGTCCAGCCCATAATAGAACATAAGGCCGCAGACGAATGGATGGAGGGGAAACCCCAGTCCGCGGACAAAGTGGGGGAGGAAAACCAGCCTTTCGTGAGGTTCCGGGGTAGGGATGATCTGCCCCGCGGCTGGCAGCCGGTGCATGATATCCGCGGCTAAGTATCCGGCTCCACGTAGTTTTTTGATGTGTCCCTCCGTGACGGAGGAGACCATCCACTTGCCTCCCGCTCCGGACATATTTGGGGGGAGTTGAGGAGAAGGATGTGGACTTGGGCGCTGGATCTCGAGTGCGCGAGAATGGATGAGCAAGGAGGAAGAAGGCGTGGGTAGAAAAAGGTGAAACCTTATCCCTTTATAAGGGCGGACGAAACTATGCACCCCCACCAGCCTGGTAAAACTCGCTTATCCCCCAAGCGCCGTAATTGATGGCGCGGTCGGGTTACCCACGTCCGTAGTGATGGGAATCCCGTAATAAGGGGACACGATCTCTGCTTCGACAAGACGTGCCAAGGAAACCGCCTCGCGAAACACGCCGAGATAGGTTATGAAAAACGATTTGAATAAAGACCTGGCTATGGTGTGATGCCACGCTACGGGGTACGTCAACAGATCAAATTTGTGGAAATATTATTCTCTCTATGGTGGTATGTGGAACTTGTTTTGCAGACCTGGACACGATCCTTGTGTTCAAAATCTTCAATGAAGTATTCGGAGGAGGAGCCCGCCTTGCAATGTCGAAGACAATCTGCGCGTCGGACTCATCGTCATTGAAGCCTGGTTCAGGGGCTACTGAGGGAGTCCTGGATTAGGGCGTATCCGGATAGCCGGACTATATCCTTTGGCCGGACTATTGGACTATGAAGATACAAGATTGAAGACTTTGTCCCGTGTCCAGATGGGACTCTCCTTGGCGTGGAGGGAAAGCTTGGCAATACGGTTTGTAGATCTCCTTCCTTGTAACCGACTCTGTGTAACCCTAGCCCCCTCCGGTGTCTATATAAATCGGAGGGTTTTAGTCCGTAGGACAACATACAATCATACCATAGGCTAGCTTCTAGGGTTTAGCCTTGCTGATCTCGTGGTAGATCAACTCTTGTATTACTCATATTATCAAGAATAATCAAGCAGGACGTAGGGTTTTACCTCCATCAAGAGGGAACGAACCTGGGTAAAACATCATGTCCCCTGCCTCCTGTTACCATCCGCCGTAGACGCACAGTTCGGGACCCCCTACCCGAGATCTGCCGGTTTTGACACTGACAGGCTCCTTCGATCATCGGTAACGATGCAGTCGAGGGTGAGGTTTTCCTTCCCGGGCAGATCTTCGTATTCGGCGGCTTCGCACTGTGGGAAAACTCGCTTGGCCATCTGGAGCAGATCGAGAGCTACGCCCCTGGCCATCAGGTCAGGTTCGGAAACTTAAACTACACTGCCGACATCCGCGGATACCTGATCTTCGACGGATTCGAGCCCATGTCAGGTGCACCGCACAATCATGACAAGCATGATGTAACTCTGCCGTCGGACAGTGTTCGGGAAATCACACCTGTAACTACTCCGCCCTTCAATCCGGAGCAAATTGCACCATCCGAGGATGGGTGGATAGACCCCGCCATGGAGGCCGCACTCTTAGTGGCGATAGAGCCAGATACTGACTTCACCCCTTACGAGAGCCGTGTTGCCGAACCACTGGATTCGTCTCCGGCCACGGACTTTGAGCCGCCTGCGTCCGTGCCTATCGAATCTGATTGGGCGCCGATCATGGAGTTCACCTCCGCGGATATCTTTCAGCACTCACCTTTCGGTGATGTGCTACATTCATTAAGGTCTCTCTCCTTGTCAGGAGAACCTTGGCCAAACTATGTCCGGCTAGAATGGGATGCGGACGACAAAGAAATTCGCTCCCCACCCACCACCCACTTAGTAGCCACTGTCGATGATTTAACCGACATGGTCAACTTCGACTCCGAAGACATCGACGGTATGGATGACGATGCAGGAGACGAGCAGGAACCACCGCCCACAGGGCGCTGGACCGCCACCTCATCATATGATATATACATGGTGGACGCCCCCAAAGAAAGCAATGGTGACGAGACAACGGAGGATGACCCCTCCAAGAAGCAACCCAAGCGCCGACGTCAGCGGCGCCGTTCTAAGTCCCGCCATAGCAAAAGTAGTGATACCGGCACAAGAGACAATAACACTCCAGATAGTGCCAATGAAGACAACAATCCCCTCTAGCACGATTTAGAGAGGGAGGGTGAACAAGCTAGCCCTCCAGAGCGGGCAACAGATAGAGAATCGGAGGAGGACAATTACATGCCTCTCTCCGAAGACGAGGTGAGCCTCGGCGACAAAGAATTTATCGTGCCTGAGGATCCTGTCGAGCAGGAGCACTTCAAGCGCCGGCTTATTGCCACAGCAAATAGCTTGAAGAAAAAGCAACAACAGCTTCAGGCTGATCAAGATTTGCTAGCAGACAGATGGACCGAAGTCCTTGTGGCCAAGGAATACGAACTCGAGCGCCCCTCCAAGCGTTACCCAAAGCGCAGGTCGGTACCCCGACTCGAGGAGGAAGCACTGAAACCTACATCACCGGTGTACGATGCGGCTGACCGGCCACCTCGTGGATGAGCCAGAGAGGCGTTTCAGCCTGAAGTTCAGCCTGCACCCCACCGCCACTCAAAGAAAAAATATCAAGGCCTGGGGCAAGACGCGGGACCTGTGAGACGTATTGGAAAGCAGGGCAAAAAATGCAAGGTCGATATATGGGTCACGGGGGCGGGCGCCAACGCGGGACGATGACCGTCACGCCCGATACACTAAAAGTAAATCCGGTCGGGCCAAATACAGCAGACAAGACTCATATGAACTACGTCGTGATATAGCTCGACATAGAGGTGCCACACACCCCCTATGCTTCACCGATGAAGTTATGGATCACGAATTCCCGGAGGGTTTTAAACCCGTAAATATAGAATCGTATGATGGTACAACAGATCTCGCTGTATGGATTGAGGATTTCCTCCTCCACATCCACATGACTCGAGGTGATGATCTGCATGCCATCAAGTACCTCCCACTAAAACTCAAAGGACCAGCTCGGCATTGGCTGAATAGCTTGCCAGCAGACTCCATCGGCAGTTGGGAGGATTTGGAAGACGCATTCCTTGACAACTTCCAGGGCACTTATGTGCGACCATCGGATGCTGATGACTTGAGCCATATAACTCAGCAGCCAGGGGAATCGGCCAGGCAATTCTGGACACGGTTCCTAGCTAATAAAAACCAAATTGTCGACTGTCCTGATGCAGAGGCCTTAGCGGCATTCAAGCATAACATCCGTGATGAGTGGCTCGCCCGGCACCTCGGCCAGGAGAAGCCGAAGTCTATGGCAGCCCTCACGACACTCATGACCCGCTTTTGAGCAGGCGAGGATAGCTAGCTGGCTCGCAGCAACAACACATCAAGGAATCCGAGCACTTCGGATACTAAAGATGCCAACGGCTGACCACGTCGTAACAGACACAAGCGCAGCAACAACGGAGATAACGCCGATGATACGGCAGTCAATGCTGGATTCACAGGCTCTAGATCCGGTCAGCGGAAAAAGCCATTCAAAAGAAGTACTCCGGGCCCGTCCAGTTTGGATCGCATACTTGATCGCTCGTGTCAAATCCACGGCACCCCCGATAAGCCAGCCAATCACACCAACAGAGAATGCTGGGTGTTCAAGCAGGCCGGCAAGTTGAATGCCGAAAACAAGGACAAGGGGCTACACAGTGATGACGAGGAGGAGCCCCGGCCGCCGAACACGGGAGGATAGAAGATGTTCCCCCCACAAGTGAATACGGTGAACATGATATACGCAACCCACATTCCCAAGAGGGAATGGAAGCGTGCACTAAGGGACGTCTATGCGATAGAGCCCGTCGCCCCAAAGTTCAACCCATGGTCCTCTTTTCCAATCACCTTCGATCGCAGGGACCACCCCACCAGTATCCGTCATGGCGGATCCGCCGCATTGGTCCTAGACCCTATCATTGATGGATTTCACCTCACTCGAGTCCTTATGGACGGCGGCAGCAGCCTGAACCTGCTCTATCAGGATACAATGCGCAAAATGGGTTAGATCCCTCGAGGATCAAACCCACCAAAACCACCTTTAAGGGCGTCATCCCAGGTGTAGAGGCCCATTGCACAGGCTCAATCACACTGGAAGTGGTCTTCGGATCTCCGGACAACTTCCGAAGCGAGGAGTTAATCTTCGACATCGTCCCATTCCGCAGTGGCTATCACGCACTGCTCGGGCGAACCGCATTTGCAAAATTCATTGTGATACCGCATTACACATACCTCAAGCTCAAGATGCCAGGACCTAGGGGGTCATAACAGTCAATGGAAACACAGAACGCTCGCTCCGCACGGAAGAGCACATTGTGGTCCTCGCAGCAGAAGCACAAAGAAGCCTTTTAAGGCAAACTGCCAATTCGGCGATACAGCCCCCAGACACCGTTAAGCGAGTCCGGAGTAACCTGCAACAGGATCGCCTAGCACGTTCAGAGCTCGCCTAGCAATTCGGCCCCCGTCCCAGTCCCAGTCAAGCGACGAAATCCATGCCGCGCGTACATAATTACGCACTGAAAATACCATGGGCATAGGCGGGGGCACGATCAGGGCACGTCCCGCAATGCGGCTTAACAGCCCTAGGGGTTGCATACCTTTATCATTTTTCTCTTTCAGGACCTTACTCTCTGGAATCCCTTTCTGGCAGTATGATTGTCGGACACATTACGGGAAGGAACAACCAAGGAGGCAAGAAGCTAAGACGTACAAGGGAACTCCCAGGTGGTCTCTAATAACAATCGATAGACCCGCTTTTTACTACCCATACGCAGCTTGCCCTTGGATAGGACATGTCAAATAGTCCTATTTTTTGCTTGTTGCACTACTTGTATCAGTACACTTCGATGTGTTATTTAAATAACAATGCATAGCATTAGTCTATTATTGCATTATCCATACCTTTTTTTCTTATATGTTCATTTACGACAACTTGCACCCGTACATTCTGGTACGATCAGCGCGCCAGGGGCTTTCGCTTACCCCATAATACGGCGTGATAAGTCCGAACACTTTCAACAGTGCGGCACCCCGAACTTATAACATTATATGCATCGGCTCCGAATCATGTCTTGGGTCAATAGTTGGGTTTGCCCAGCTCCCATGTTTTGGTACCTTACGTTCCGCTATATCGGCTAAGGTAGCGCTGGGAAAACTACTGCGATTGTGTCCCAGTTCTTCCGGACGAGCACCTCAGTAGAGAAAGCCGAAAACTGACTGTCATGATAAGGCGAGAGCTGGTCGCTGTTCGAGAGGTCTCAAGTCCTTAAAGACTTTTTCCGCTTCGGGCGAGGAGTCGGCCTTGCCCGACTTAGGCTTATATAGCGCCCCAAATTCGGCCTTCCAAATACTAGGGGCTTTGCCAAAATTTAAAATTGTAGACTTCTATGGCTAAGTGAGAGTGATAAAGCCTTATAGTCCGATTGCCTGGTTCGTTGTGCTGAACACCTCCCTCGAAGGACCCAAAATTGGGATAAAGAGTGCTCAGGTTTATCCCGAACACCCCGGTACTAGTTACATGGGGGCAGAAGCCGACGACTGGCCAACTCTCAGATTTTATAAATGGCCGCACAGAAGGTAAAGTTTTAAATTCGAAAAGCATTGCATAGCGCAAATGAACTCGCTTCACATTACAGGATCACATGAGCATGTTCATTCAAAAATTACATCTCTAGCACATTCCTCCGCCACAAGGTGGGAACCCTTCAGGACACTGTCATAATACCTTTCGGGGCAGCGATGCTCCTTGCCCTCCGGCGGCCCCTCCTTCACCAGCTTTATGGCGTCCAGCTTCGCCCAGTGCACCTTCGCCCGGGCAAAAGCCCTGCGCGCACCGTTGATGCAGACGGACCGCTTTATGACTTCAAGCCATGGGCAGGCATCCACAAGCCGCCTCACCAGACCAAAGTAGCTGCTAGGCAGGGGATCGCCAGGCCACATCGTGACTATAAGACCCTTCATGGCCTGTTCGGCCGCCTTGTGAAGCTCTACTAGTTGCTTCAGCTGGTCGCTTAAGGCCACTGAGTGTTCGGTCCCAGTATACTGAGACCAGAACAACTTTTCCGTCGAGCTCCCCTCCTCAGCTCAGTAAAACTCCGCAGCATCCAGTACACTGCGGGGAAGATCTGTGAACGCTCCGAACTCCGGTAAGTAAAAGGAAAGTTTCCTTCACATGCTTGCTTTGCATAATGAATGCCTTACCCGCTGCTATCTTCTTCACCGCATCAATCTCCTGTAGGGCCTTGTGGGCTTCAGCCTTGGCTATCCGTGCGCTCTCGAGCGCCTTCGCAAGCTCGGACTCTCGCATCTTACAGTCAAGCTCCAAGGACTCGTGTTTTTTGGCGAGAGCCTCGAGCTCTTGCTGCACCTTGCCTACTCGGGCTTCTTGATTTTCCCGCTCAATGCGCTCCTTGGCCGCTTTGTCTTTAGCCTCGCATAGCGCCTTCTTCAGGGTCGCCACCTCGGTTGTGTCCCCTGGAAAATTCATGATGATCCTATTACTTTACAACTGAATTTCTTTTTAATATATAGACAAGGTATTGCTTACCTTTGCTCTCCTCAAGCTGCCTCTTGATAAGGCCGAGCTCTTCCTCGGACCGCTCAAGGTCCTGCGTTAGTGCAGCGACCTCCACAGTACGTGCGACAGTGGCCAACAGTGAAGCCTGCATATGCACATAGACATATTCTGATTAGACTCGTGAGTCATTATTTGATCCTCTATTCGGCCTTTCTTCGCGAACGCCAAACAGAGCATCAGGGGCTACTGTCTATGCGGTAATATTTTCCTATATTTTGATTGCTTACCTGAAAGCCTATTAGGAGGCTGGCACAAGCTTCGGTTAGTCCATTTTTGGCGGACTGAACTTTCTCGATCACCGCACTCATGATAGTGCGGTGCTCTTCGTCGATGGAAGCGCCGCGAAGCGCTTCCAGCAAGTTATCCGGTGCCTCTGGATGGACAGAGGCCACCGGCACGGGCGGCTTGCCCCTCTTAACAGGGGATCACCTGCCGGAGTCCAAAACCACTGAAGGTTCTGGCGCAGTGTTCGACTGGGGGCCGAACTTGGAGCCCATGGGAGTCTTGCTCCCTTTGCACCCAGGGTCCGGAAGGTCGCCTCAAGGCGCCCCCAGGACTACCTCCCCTCGGCTCGGTGCCTTTTGAGACAACACCTCGACGTTGTCCATAGGGAAAGGGGTGGAGGCGGTCGGAAGTGAATCGCTATTCATATCCGACGAGTCCAAAGAACTGTCTGACGAAGATACGTCAAGACGGGCTCGGGACGGACTGCATAATCATATTCAGCGTAAGGAGAAGCAGTGCAATATAACATACCATGAATTACTATGGTATCCGGATACTTATGACTTCGCCAGGGGCTTGTCCCTGGGCAACCACTCGTCGCCGCTGTAGGCGGCCGTCGTGGAGCAGTCCAGAAGGAGGGCCCTTCCCTTCTTGGACCCTTCGGCCTCCCCGATTGGGGCAGCCTTCCTTTTCTTGTCTCCCCCGGCTGGGGGGGGAGAACTTTCCTCTTCCTCCTCCTCGTTTTCGTGGGAGGAGTGCACTTCGGAGTTATCGGACAATGAGTCTGATATAACCTTGCGCCGGAGACCCTTTTGGGTCCCCGTGGCCTTCTCACCGGCACCTCGTAAGGTGCCGGAACCAGCATCTCCGTTAGGAGAGCATCTGCAGGATCTTCAGGCAGGGGGCTGGGCAATCGATCTGCTCCGTTGTCTCTACCAGTCCTGTTAATGGCATGGAAGGTTAGATCCCGCACATGATTAAACTGGGGCAAATAAATATCATGTGAGATATAAAAACTTACCGGATTGGCATGGCGCTTTGCGCTGAGTCCGCGGTCCTCCGTAAGGGGAGGATCCTCGACGCCCTTGAACAACACCTTCCAGACGTCCTTGTGCGTCGTGTCGAAGAGCTCTCGCAGCTTCTAGTGCTTGGCCGGGTTGAACTCCCACAAATTGAATACCCGTCGTTGACACGGGAGGATCCGGCGGAAGAGCATGACCTGGACCACAGTGACGAGCTTGATTTTCTTGCTCATCATGTTCTTGATGCAGGTCTGGAGTCTGATCAGCTCTACCGGGGAACCCCAGGACAGGCCCTTCTCTTTCCAGGAAGTGAGCCGCATGGGGATTCTGGATCGAAATTCGGGGGCCGCCACCCAGTTGGTGTCGCGCGGCTCGGTGATGTAGAACCACCCCGATTGCCACCCCTTTATGGTCTCCACATAGGAGCCTTCGAGCCAGGTGACGTTGGGCATTTTGCCCACCATGGCGCCTCCGCACTCTGCTTGCTAATTATCATGGAAATATCACGGCAGATGTCCTAGTGTGAGGACTTAGTCGTGAGGCCAACGCATCTATGTGGTAGCTTGAGAGGGGTTGAGTGGAATCGAGATATGCAACGCAAGACAAGGGTTTAGATAGCTTCGGCCTCGGGAAACATCATCCGGTAACAACCCTACATGCTGTTTGAGGCTAGGTCTCATTATCATCATGAGGGAGTCGCCGTAAACCGGCTCTCCTCTTCGTGTCTAGCCCTAAGATTGTTTCTTCTTGCTTGTCCCCCTTTGGGGAGCCCTACCCCTCCTTATATATGTTGAAGGGGCGGGTTACATGTAGAGTCCAACTCGGACTTAAGACTTAACTATTCTGACTTATCTTTATGGGATTCTTAACATCTTGGGCTTCATAACGTCTCGGGCTTCATAACCCCTGGCAACCCGGTTATCACTGTTTGCCGATTTAAGATGGTCTGCCGGTTTAAGATCTGACTTAACTCCTGCCGGTTTACCACCTACCTTAACACTTGCCAGTTTACCACCTGCCGATTTACCACCTGCCCTAACACTTGCCGGTTTACCACCTCCGGTTTACCGTCCGTTATAGCCATCTGACTTAACTGTCTGTCTTAACTGTCTGCCGGTTTACCAAGTCCCAGCCGGTTTACAACTCCGGCTGGGTCATACCATGGGGTATATCCCCGACATTAGCCCCCAGTTTAATTTGGATTTATCCATGTTAAACTGATCTGATTATCCTTAAGTCCTTGTCACTTCCTTCTTCTATAAAATCCGAGTCAATAGACCAGCTTCATAATCAATTTGCTGACATCGGTTTGTCATAGAGAAATATTGTGAAGAATAACTCCTTTGACTTCAGCTCCCAATGCTTAACAAAAATATTGGCCTTTGAAATACTGTAACACCCTCGATGCGACTATATCTCCCACGTGTCGAGGCACGACTTAGAGGCATAATCGCATTGAAGGCATATGTCGCAAGTTAGGCAATCATCACAACATCCCATGTAATATAGATAATAAAAGGGGAGATAACATAGTTGGATTACACTCGCCACGTCAATCAAGTACATAAATAACATTACATCATCCAAACACTCATGGCCCGACTACGGTGCCAAAATAAAAGATAACCCAACAAGCGACACGGTCCCGATCACCCCAACTGGGCACCACTACCGATCATCAGGGAAAGACACATAGTATCGCTGAGAGTCCTCGTCGAACTCCCACTTGAGCTCAAGCGCGTCACCTGGAGTGGAATCATCAGGCCCTGCATCTGGTGTAATAGTAATCTGTGAGCCACAGGGACTCAACAATCTCGCACCCTCGCGATCAAGACTATTTAAGCTTAATAGGTAAGGCAAGGAAAATATGTGTAGCTGCAGCAAGCAACTAGCATATATGGTGGCTAACCTGTTCGCAAAAGAGAGCGAGAAGAGGAGGCAAAGCGCGAGCGAGAAACTAGAGAGGAACCTGCGCAAACATTACTCCAACACCGTGTCCACTTCCCGGACTCCGCCGAGAAGAGGCCATCACGGTAACTCACATTGTAGATTCATTTTAGTTAAGTTAAGGTTCAAGTTATCTACAACCGGACATTAACAAATTACCATATGCCAATAACCGCGGGCACGGCTTTCGAAAGTTCAAATCCCTGCAGGGGAGTCCCAACTTAGCCCATGACAAGCTCTCATGGTCAATGAAGGAATAGACCTCCTCCCGAGACGTTCCGATCAGACTCGGTACCTCGGTTCTTCAAGACACTTCGACAGGTTAAAACAAGACCAGCAACACCGTCCGAATGTGCCGAAAAATCCCGATAGGAGCTGCACATATCTCGTTCTCAGGGCACACTCGGATAGGTCAAGCTACGAGTAAAACCAACCCTCGAGTTTCCCCGAGGTGGCCCCGCAGGCTGCCTGGTTCGGACCAACACTCAGAGGAGCACTGGCCCGGGGGGGGGGGGGTTAAATAAGATGACCCTCGGGCTCCGGAAACCCAAGGGAAAAAGAGGCTAGGTGGCAAATGGTAAAACCAAGGTTGGGCATTGCTGGAAAAGCTTTAATCAAGGCGAACTATCAAGGGGTTCCATTATAACCCAACCGCGTAAGGAACGCAAAATCCAGGAACATAACGCCGATATGACGGAAACTAGGGCGGCAAGAGTGGAACAAAACACTAGGCGAGAGGCCGAGCCTTCCACACTTTACCAAGTATATAGATGCATTAAGATAACAAGATAATATAATGATATCTCAACAAGTAAATAAATGTTCCAACAAGGAACGGTCTCCAATCTTCACCTGCAACTAGCAACGCTATAAGAGGGGCTGAGCAAAGCGGTAACATAGCCAATCAACGGTTTGCTAGTACATGGTGGGTTAGAGGTTTGACATGGCAATTTGGGAGGCTTGAAAACAAGTGGTAGGCATCGTATCATTGGCATAGCAAAAGAGCGAGCAATCTAGCATAGCAAAGATAGTAGTGATTTCGAGGGTATGATCATCTTGCCTGCAAAGTTGTCAGAGTTGACTGGATCCTCGAAAGCAAACTCAACGGGCTCCTCGTTAGCGAACTTGTCTCCTGGCTCTACCCAAACAAGACAAATAAGCAAACGGAACAAAATCAACCACGTGCAGGGCTCAAACAATATGATGCAAAGAGGGTATGCTATGCGGGATGCGATGCGGGATGCATATGCAAGATGTGACAAGGAATGCATGAACCTGACAAGATGAGATCGCATCGCTTGAAACCGATATAAAGAACACCGGAGTCAGAGTTACGGTTTGGAAATGGCAAGCAATTCAAATATGACACCGGTCTGCGATTTACAGCAAGTAGCCATCTAAATGCAACGAGATGAGCATGCTACAACATTCAAACATGGCAACAAAATACATGGCAGGGATGCATTCATGATGCTTAACAAAAGTCTAGCACTGAGCTACGGCCAATTCATCCATTAATAGGTTCAAACAAGCATGGCAAAAATGCATATGGAAAACAGATCTCAGACTTAGTGAAATTAACACTTGTCTGGAATTTCAGATCGGATAGCACTCTCCGGAGCAACAAAACTACATGCTACAGGACCTGAAAATGGCAAAGTAAAGCATGGCATGGAGCTACTCAAAGAGTTTAACAAAAGTCCCTTAGTGATCTTGAGCCAAAAGGGATCAGAAAATACAATTGCAAGCATGTGAACATGGCAAAAACATAATTAGATCACAGACTTAGTGAAAACTAGAGCATGCTGAAACAGGTATCAAGTAGGCATGTTTACGAGCTCGATGCACTCACTACGGGGCAAGTCATGACAAGCTAAGCATACATCCATCAAGAATACACAAAATGCAAGCTAGACATGGCAAGAACAATAGCATAGCATGCACGGATCAGCTACAACATCCTCGGCAAAATCGCTAACAAGTAGACAATCTGCCCAGATTCACGAAGTAGCAAAAGTAGAGCTCGATTGACTCAAGCTAGCGTGCTCCATAATTACAAACAAAGACATGGATGGATAGAGCACTACAAGATTAACAAAACATCCTTACTGATCATCCTCAAAAGAGGCACGGATCACTAGGAAACAACATGAACATATGGCCATATGAAATAAACACACATCACAAAAATACATGGGTTGCACCTCTGGAAAGATGGCAAAACCCTTAACAAAACATATGTAGAGCTCAGGGGCATATCATGCACACAATAATCATGGCAAAAATGACAAATATCTAAATGGAGCAGTAGATCTGACAATTATCCCAAGTAGCACTCTTCTAACAGCATTTCGGGCATCAAGATGAACTCAAATTAAAATAATGCAATGGAATGAAGTGATGTACTCTGTGAGACAAACATTTTGATATGTTATATGCCAAAAATGGAGCTACGGATGCGGAGTTACGATGCAATGAACAGGAGCATATGAGCTAGGGTTTCAGGCAAAAAGTCAACCCCGAGATTTCGGATCTCAGATCCAGATCGGGACCTCGCCGGAGTTACTGTTCATGCACGAAAGTCGAGGACGCCAGGGTACTTGTTGCTCGCTGGAGACGAAGGAGATCGCCAGAGAGGGACTTGAGGCGTGGAGGAGGAGGCCGGAGGGAGGCGGAGCCGGCGGGACGGCGGCGCTCGCCGGCGCAGGCGGTGGCCGGCGCGGTGCGGCGGCGCTTGGCGGCGCGGGGCGGCGGCCGCCGGCAAGGAGGCGCGGTGGCGCGGGCGGAGGGAGAGGCGGCTCGGCAGTGTGGAGGGAACGGGCCGAGAGGGCCCGCGACGGGCTCGCCGGGCCGCGCGGCGGGACGGGCGGCGGCGACACGTGGCGTCACGCCACTGGTGCGGAGCGGCGGCGCGACTTCGTCCGCCCGGGGCGGACGTGTCCGGCGGCGGCGCGAGGAGTTTTTTTAGGGTTTCGGGGGGAGGAAGAAGAAGAATTTCGGAGGGGTCTTTAAATAGGCATAGGAGGAGCTAGGAGAGTCGAAAAGAGGTGCGGTTTTCGGCCACGCAATCGTGATCGAACGCTCTAGATGATGGAGAGGGGTTTGGTGGGTTTTTGGGCCAACATGGAGGGGTGTTGGGCTGCAACACACACGAGGCCTTTTCGGTCCCTCGGTTAACCGTTGGAGTATCAAACGAAGTCCAAACGGTACGAAAGTTGACAGGCGGTCTATCGGTAGTAAACCAAGGCCGCTTGGCAAGTCTCGGTCCAATCCGGAAATGTTTAATCCCCACACACGAAAGAAAGGTAGAAATGACCACCGGAGGAGAAGGAAGCGCCGGAATGCGAAACGGACAACGGGGAAAATGCTCGAATGGATGAGATGAACACGTATGCAAATGCAATGCACATGATGACATGATATGAGATGCATGACAACGATAACAACACACGGAGACAAAGACCCGAACCCGAGAAAATAAAATAACTTAAGGCCTTAAACGGCAAGAGTTGGAATACATATTGGGAAAGTTATATCCGGGGTGTTACAACACTCCACCACTACGAAAGGATCTCGTCCCGAGATCTAGGACTTAAAGAACGCCGGGTACTCAGAACGGAGGTGATCCTCGCGTTCCCAGGTAGCTTCACGGTCGGAATGGTGTGACCACTTGACTTTGAGGAATTTGATTGACTTGTTGCGAGTCTTGCGTTCAGTCTCTTCAAGAATAGCAACTAGGTGCTCACGATAAGAGAGATCTTCTTGGAGCTCAATGTCCTCGAAGTTGACGGTGCGGTCAGGAGTCTTGAAGCACTTTCGGAGCTGAGAGACATGGAACACATCATGAACATTTGCAAAGTTTGAAGGAAGCTCGAGTTGATAGGTGAGATCGCCTCTCTTGCTGACAATCTTGAAAGGTCCCACATATCTAGGGGCAAGCTTCCCTTTGATACCGAAGCGACGAGTACCTTTCGTAGGAGAGATGCGGAGGTAAACATGATCTCCGATCTCGAAAGCCAAATCACGGTGCTTACTATCATAGTAGCTCTTCTGGCGGGATTGGGCTGCTTTGAGGTTATCTCGAATGACTTTGCACATTTCCTCTGCCTCTGTGATTAAGTCATTTCCGAGAAGCTGGCGTTCACCGGTTTCAGACCAGTTGAGAGGGCTATGGCACTTCCTGCCATACAGGATTTCAAATGGGGCCTTGCCCGAACTTGCTTGAAAACTGTTGTTGTAGGAGAATTTAGCATAAGGAAGACAATCCTCCCACTTCATGCCGAAGGAGATCACACAAGCCCTGAGCATATCTTCAAGAATCTGGTTGACACGCTCGACTTGACGCTAGTTTGAGCATGGAAAGCTGTACTGAAGCGGATGTTGGTGCCCATGGCCTTCTGAAAAGAATCCCAAAACTTGGAGGTAAAGATGCTGCCACGGTCTGAAGAGATCACTTGTGGAATACCGTGCAGAGAGACAATTTGAGAGGTATAGAGTTCCGCCAATTGAGCTGCAGTGATTGACTCTTTGATAGGCAGAAAGTGAGCCACTTTAGTGAGTTTGTCGATGACAACGAATATAGCATCATTGCCACGCTTGGACTTTGGAAACCCAGTCACGAAGTCCATCTCAATGTGGTCAAACTTCCATTCTGGAATGGCAAGAGGTTGGAGGAGACCAGTTGGTCTTTGGTGTTCTGCCTTCACTCTTCTGCAGACATCACACTCATTTACGAACTGAGCAATCTCGCGCTTCATTCGAGTCCACCAATAAGCCTGCTTGAGGTCCTGATACATCTTCGTGCTCCCAGGGTGGATGGAGAGGAGAGAATTGTGAGCCTCGTTCATGATCACTTTACGGAGGTCACCTTTGGGTACAACAATACGATCCTCGAAGAAGAGAGTATCCTTGTCATCAAGGCGGTAGCACTTGTACTTGGGTTGACTCTTGGCGATCCCAATCTTTACCTTTTTCACCATAGCATCAAGAAGCTGGGCTTGGCGAATCTGGTCTTCCAAGGTAGGAGAGACTTGAAGGTTGGCGAGGAAACCTTGAGGAACAACTTGCAGATTAAGTTTGTGGAAAACTTCACAAAGCTCGGGTTGATAAGGCTTGAGAATAAGACTGTTGCAATAAGCCTTCCTGCTCAATGCGTCAGCAATCACATTGGCCTTGCCTGGAGTATACTCGATACTCGGATTATACTCTTGAATCATTTCGACCCATCGAGTTTGCCTGAGGTTGAGATTAGGCTGAGTGAAGATGTACTTGAGACTCTTGTGATCAGTGAAAATGTCCACTTTTCTTCCCAATAAGAGATGTCTCCAAGTCAAAAGAGCACGCACAACTACCGCCAACTCGAGATCATGAGTGGGGTAGTTCTTCTCATTGGGCTACAATTGGCGAGAGGTATAAGCAACAACTTTCTTCTCTTGCATCAATACTGCACCAAGACCTTGGAGAGAGGCATCACAAAAGACCTCGTACGGCTTGGATTCATCAGGCGGAGTCAGAACTGGAGCAGTGATCAATTTCTCTTTCAAAGTGTTGAAAGCAATGTCACACTCCGAAGACCAAACATACTTGACATGCTTATGAAGAAGATTAGAGAGAGGCTTCGCGATCTTAGAAAAGTTTTCAACGAATCTTCGGCAGTAGCTTGCGAGACCGAGGAAGCTATGGAGTTGCTTCACGTTCTGAGGAGGTTCCCAATTCACAATTGCAGACACCTTCTCAGGATTCACGGCAATGCCCTTGGCAGAGATGATATGACCAAGATAAAGAACCTCATCGAGCCAAAATTCGCACTTGGAGAACTTGGCGTAGAACTTGTGTTCCCTCAGCTTGTCGAGTACCAAACGCAAGTGCTTGGCATGATCTTCCTTGTTCTTCGAGAAAACCAGAATGTCGTCGAGATAAACCAAAATGAAGTCATTGGTGTAGGCGTTGAAGATGAAGTTCATCATGCGAGAGAAAGTCGGAGGAGCGTTGACAAGGCCAAAAGACATGACAGTGTATTCATATGAACCATAGCTTGTCCTGAAGGCCGTCTTGGGAATATCTTGCTCACGGATTCGAATCTGATGATAACCCATATGGAGATCAAGCTTGGAGAATACTTGGGCACCTTTGAGTTGTTCGAACAGCTCATTGATGTTGGGAAGTGGGTATTTGTTCTTGATGGTCTTCTTGTTCAATGGACGGTAATCAACACAAAGTCGGTCCGTTCCATCCTTCTTCTTCACAAAAAGAACACCACAACCCCACGAAGAAGAACTAGGCCGGATGAGACCCATTCTCTCTTGAATGTCAAGTTGCTTCTTCAGCTCCTTCAACTCTTCATGTCCGAGCTTGTAAGGACGCTTGCACACCGGTTCCGTGCCAGGATCAAGATCAATAACGAATTCAACTGGCCGGTGCGGAGGCATTCCTGGAAGCTCTTCTGGAAAGACGTCTTGATATTCGCAAACGACTGGAATTTGCGAGATAGCATCCAGTTCACCCTTCTCATTGAGAGAAAACAAATGGATGGTATTATCATGAGCGGCAAAGACAATTACATATTCAGACGAATGAGTCAATTGAATCTGCCTGGCAGCACAATCAAGATGCGCCTTGTGCTTAGAAAGCCAATCCATTCCGAGAATAAGATCAATATCCGAGTTGCCAAGAACCATTGGGGAAGAAAGAAACTTGTAGTCGCCCAAGGTGATAGTAACATCTGGCACCTCCAGACTTGCACTCAAACGTTTGCCAGGAGAAACGATATCCATTTGTTTACCCAAATGAGAAGAAATGAACTCATGCTTGGTAAAAAATGGCTTTAACATGAAACAATGCGATGTACCAGTGTCAAAAAGAACTCTTGCGGGAATATCGTTAACAGGAAGGTTACCCATGATGACATCTGACGAGTCCTCTGCGTGAGCTGCATTCATCAAATTGACCTTGGCGTGCTTGGGGTTATGCTTGACCACAGCTGTACTTGCTGATCTCACAGGAGGAGGAGGAGGAAGGCACCTCTGATTGAGACACTTGTTGGCATAGTGACCCTTCTATTGGAACTTGTTGCACGTGACCTTTGAAAGCGAACGGTGGTACGGAGCACTCGATCTTGGAGCTTGAGACAAAATCTTGTTCTGAAAGCCAGGGTTGGGTGGGTGGGAAGATCCACTACCACCTTTGCTCTTCTGCTGATACGGCTGACAGAACGGAGGAGGAAGCCAATACTTCTGCTACTTGGCCACTTGACTAGAGGAAGAAGGAGTAGTATCTCTGACTCGCTTCTTGGAAGCATCACACCTCAGTTGAGCGGTCTCTTGCTTCAATGCCATGTTGTAGAACTCATCGTACCTCAAAGGCTCAAAGAGAACAAGAGCTAGCTGAATTTCTTCTCTGAGACCACCCCTGAACTAGTATATCATGTTCTTCTCATCAGGGACATCCTGCTTGGCAAAGTGGGCGAGCTTCTGAAACAACTTGTTGTAGTCATAGACAGACAAAGAGCCTTGCTTCAGGTTGCGGAATTCCTCACGCTTGCTTTCAACCACGCTCTGGGGGATATGATGAGCTCTGAAATCTTGACGGAATTCATCCCAAGTGATCACACGTCCACCTCTGGAATCCTTGTACTGCTGAAACCATTCTGCAGCTTGGTCTTTGAGTTGGAAGGAAGCTAACTTGACGAAGTCCTCAGGCCTGACGTTACTGCACTCGAAATGCTTGCACAGATCCACGAGCCAATCGTCAGCATCGGTTGCCTCAACACAATTGCTGAAAGTCTTTGGCCCGTTAGCAAGGAACTGGTTGAGTGTAGCAAAGTGATTCTGATTGTTGCCTTGGTTCCCTTGGTTGCCTTGATTGCGCTCTTGAAGAATTTGCATGATCAACTGTGTGTTTGCATTGGTTGCGGCCATCACAGCTTGCCATGCCTCCGGAGGAGGTGGAGGTGGTGGCGGATCTTGATTCTGATTCTGACTGGTGCTCTTAGCGGGAGCCATCCTGAAAAGGTTGACCACCGTTAGCACATAGACAGATAAATGAAGCTGAATCCAACGGAATGAAAATTGCAACATAAAGTCTTCACATCCGAACAAAATGAACGAATGCATTCCTCTTGAAATGGTCACATATCCATAAATTGAGAAGCCACTTATAATTTAGGTAGAGAAATAAATCAACAAGGTACGGATCAAGAACGAATACTCGGTAAGAAATCCCAATATCAAACCAAATATCCGTGGAAGAAGAACTAGAGCTACAAGAATTCCCACCTATGAAACTCCCGAACCTTTCCGGTTATGCAATCAGGTGTTGGGGATACAGGGGAAGCATAATATCTCACCCAAATCTAGCAAGTCCTACATCTAGCTGTATCCATCCTTCAACACATAACCGAGAAAAACTTCGGAAACCATCTACCTCAACCTTCGAAAAGCATCCGTTATACAAGTTATGGCGATACTCCTGAACTCCCGCCCCAGTACTGGGTGGCGTCGAGGTTATCTCACCAACGAACTGCATAAAAGAGATTTTCGATGTCGGCGTACTAAACTCAGGTATTCCAGAATTGCAACGATAAAATTATGACAACAACACCTCAGAGCTCAACTCCCCGGGACACTTCCACAAAACCCCTGACAGGAGGCACCAAGACAATGTTCTTATCATAAAACCATCGGAACGATTCCAACATACCCGCGTGATCCTAAATTTTTTTAGTGAAATTTGAGAAGAGAAGAGTCAAAACTCTACGTCAGGATGCCTTACCAGAGCGATGAGGAGACTGGGAAGTAAAAAGAATTCCTAAACTCTCCGATATATAATTCCTAAATGACTCAAAATATTTTTCTAGACACAACTCGGCCGCTAAAAAACGATCAAGCACTAAGGCTCCTAAGGTCGGGGAAGGCTCTGATACCAACTTGTAACACCCTCGATGCGACTATATCTCCCACGTGTCGAGGCACGACTTAGAGGCATAATCGCATTGAAGGCATATGTCGCAAGTTAGGCAATCATCACAACATCCCATGTAATATAGATAATAAAAGGGGAGATAACATAGTTGGCTTACACTCGCCACGTCAATCAAGTACATAAATAACATTACATCATCCAAACACTCATGGCCCAACTACGGTGCCAAAATAAAAGATAACCCAACAAGCGACACGGTCCCGATCACCCCAACTGGGCACCACTACCGATCATCAGGGAAAGACACATAGTATCATTGAGAGTCCTCGTCGAACTCCCACTTGAGCTCAAGCGCGTCACCTGGAGCGGAATCATCAGGCCCTTCATCTGGTGTAATAGTAATCTGTGAGCCACAGGGACTCAGCAATCTCGCACCCTCGCGATCAAGACTATTTAAGCTTAATAGGTAAGGCAAGGAAAATATGTGGAGCTGCAGCAAGCGACTAGCATATATGGTGGCTAACCTGTTCGCAAAACAGAGCGAGAAGAGGAGGCAAAGCGCGAGCGAGAAACTAGAGAGGAACCTGCGCAAACATTACTCCAACACCGTGTCCACTTCCCGGACTCCGCCGAGAAGAGGCCATCACGGTAACTCACACTGTAGATTCATTTTAGTTAAGTTAAGGTTCAAGTTATCTACAACCGGACATTAACAAATTCCCATCTGCCCATAACCGCGGGCACGACTTTCGAAAGTTCAAATCCCTGCAGGGGAGTCCCAACTTAGCCCATGACAAGCTCTCATGGTCAACGAAGGAATAGACCTCCTCCCGAGACGTTTCGATCAGACTCAATACCTTGGTTCTTCAAGACACATCGACAGGTTAAAACAAGACCAGCAACACCGCCCGAATGTGCCGACAAATCCCGATAGGAGCTGCACATATCTCGTTCTCAGGGCACACTCAAATAGGTCAAGCTACGAGTAAAACCAACCCTCGAGTTTCCCCGAGGTGGCCCCGCAGGCTGCCTGGTTCGGACCAACACTCAGAGGAGCACTGGCCCGGGGGGGGGGGTTAAATAAGATGACCCTCGGGCTCCGGAAACCCAAGGGAAAAAGAGGCTAGGTGGCAAATGGTAAAACCAAGGTTGGGCATTTCTGGAAAAGCTTTAATCAAGGCGAACTTGTTCCCATTATAACCCAACCGCGTAAGGAACGCAAAATCCGAGAACATAACGCCGATATGACGGAAACTAGGGCGGCAAGAGTGGAACAAAACACTAGGCGAGAGGCCGAGCCTTCCACCCTTTACCAAGTATATAGATGCATTAAGATAACAAGATAATATAATGATATCCCAACAAGTAAATAAATGTTCCAACAAGGAACGGTCTCCAATCTTCACCTGCAACTAGCAACGCTATAAGAGGGGCTGAGCAAAGCGGTAACATAGCCAATCAACGGTTTGCTAGGATATGGTGGGTTAGAGGTTTGACATGGCAATTTGGGAGGCTTGAAAGCAAGTGGTAGGCATCGTAGCATTGGTATAGCAAAAGAGCGAGCAATCTAGCATAGCAAAGATAGTAGTGATTTCGAGGGTATGATCATCTTGCCTGCAAAGTTGTCAGAGTTGACTGGATCCTCGAAAGCAAACTCAACGGGCTCCTCATTAGCGAACTCGTCTCCCGGCTCTAACCAAACAAGACAAACAAGCAAACAGAACACAATCAACAACGTGCAAGGCTCAAACAATATGATGTAAAGAGGGTATGCTATGCGGGATGCGATGCGGGATACATATGCAAGATGTGACAAGGAATGCATGAACCTGGCCTCAACTTGGAAATCCAAGTGTGCCACTGGAAAGATGAGATGAAATCGCTTGAAACCGATATAAAGAACACCGGAGTCGGAGTTACGGTTTGGAAATGGCAAGCAATTCAAATATGACACCGGTCTGCGATTTACAGCAAGTAGCCATCTAAATGCAACGAGATGAACATGCTACAACATTCAAACATGGCAACAAAATACATGGCAGGGATGCATTCATGATGCTTAACAAAAGTCTAGCACTGAGCTACGGCCAATTCATCCATTAATAGGTTCAAACAAGCATGGCAAAAATGCATATGGAAAACAGATCTCAGACTTAGTGAAATTAACACTTGTTTGGAATTTCAGATCAGATAGCACTCTTCGGAGCAACAAAACTACATGCTACAGGACCTGAAAATTGCAAAGTAAAGCATGGCATGGAGCTACTCAAAGATGTTAACAAAAGTCCCTTAGTGACCGTGAGCCAAAAGGGATCAAAAAAATAAAATTGCAAGCATATGAACATGGCAAAAACATAATCAGATCACAGACTTAGTGAAAACTAGAGCATGCTGAAACAGATATCAAGTAGGCATGTTTACGAACTCGATGCACTCACTACGGGGCAAGTCATGACAAGCTAAGCATACATCCATCAAGAATACACAAAATGCAAGCTAGACATGGCAAGAACAATAGCATAGCATGCACGGATCAGCTACAACATCCTCGGCAAAATCGCTAACAAGTAGACAATCTGCCCAGATTCACAAAGTAGCAAAAGTAGAGCTCGATTGACTCAATCTAGGGTGCTCCATAATTGCAAAAAAGACATGGATGGATAGAGCACTACAAGATTAAAAAAACATCCTTACTGATCATCCTCAAAAGAGGCACGGATCACTAGGAAACAACATGAACATATGCCCATATGAAATAAACAGCTCATGGACTTAGTGGAAATGCTAAGTCCCTGAAATCAGCTTTACCAAATGCCTCACTTTGCAAGCTTGTGCTAGGCACCACACACATCACAAAAATACATGGGTTGCACCTCTGGAAAGATGGCAAAACCCTTAACAAAACATATGTAGAGCTCAGGGGCATATCATGCACACAATAATCATGGCAAAAATGACAAATATCTAAATGGAGCAGCAGATCTGACAATTATCCCAAGTAGCACTCTTCTAACAGAATTTTGGGCATCAAGATGAACTCAAATTAAATAATGCAATGGAATGAAGGGATGTACTCTCTGAGACGAACATTTTGATATGTTATATGCCAAAAACGGAGCTATGGATGTGGAGTTACGATGCAATGAACAGGAGCATATGAGCCAGGGTTTCGGGCAAAAAGTCAACCCCGAGATTTCGGATCTCAGATCCAGATCGGGACCTCGTCGGAGTTACTGTTCATGCATGGAAGTCGAGGACGCCGGGGTACTTGGAGCTCACCGGAGACGGAGGAGATCACCGGAGAGGGACTTGAGGCGTGGAGGAAGAGGCCGGAGGGAGGCAGAGCCGGCCGGTGGCGGCGGGACGGCGGCGCTCGCCGGCGCGGGCGGTGGCCGGCCCGGTGCAGCGGCGCTTGCCGGCGTGGGGCGGCGGCCGCCGACAAGGAGGCGCGGTGGCGCGGGCGGAGGGAGAGGCGGCTCGGCGGCGCGGAGGGAACGGGCCGAGAGGGCCCGCGACGGGCTCGCCGGGCCGCGCCGCGGGACGGGCAGCAGCGACATGTGGCGTCACGCCACTGGTGCGGAGCGGCGGCGCAACTTCATCCGCCGGGGCGGACGTGTCCGGCGGCGGCGCGAGGAGTTTTTTTAGGGTTTCGGGGGGAGGAAGAAGAAGAATTTCGGAGGGGTCTTTAAATAGGCATAGGAGGAGCTAGGAGAGTCCAAAAGAGGTGTGATTTTCGGCCACGCGATCGTGATCGAACGCTCTAGATGATGGAGAGGGGTTTGGTGGGTTTTTGGGCCAACATGGAGGGGTGTTAGGCTGCAACACACACGAGGCCTTTTCGGTCCCTCGGTTAACCGTTGGAGTATCAAACGAAGTCCAAACGGTACGAAACTTGACAGGCGGTCTATCGGTAGTAAACCAAGGCCGCTTGGCAAGTCTAGGTTCAATCCGGAAATGTTTAATCCCCACACACGAAAGAAAGGTAGAAATGACCACCGGAGGAGAATGAAGCGCCGGAATGCGAAACGGACAACGGGGAAAATGCTCGAATGCATGAGATGAACACGTATGCAAATGCAATGCACATGATGACATGATATGAGATGCATGACAACGATAACAACACACAGAGACAAAGACCCGAACCCGAGAAAATAAAATAACTTAAGGCCGGAAACGGCAAGAGTTGGAATACATATTGGGGAAGTTATATCCGGGGTGTTACAAATACTCATTTGATCTTCAGCCGGTTTAAGAATGTAGAACTTGCTGGTTTGAGAATGTAAAACTGTGCCGGTTTAAGACTTGTACTTGCCTGTTTATCATTGCCGGTTTACAAATATTGATGGCACCAGGTCATAATTGTAGTTAACATCAAGCTTGAAAATATACCTCTTATATGCCTATCACTTGTAGCCCCCCAAGTCTTAAGAAGGTAGCATAGCAACAGCTTAAGACTTGCTTCAATATGAATGTCACAAGCTTGAAAAAATCCCGGTTGTTCATCTCAATCACCAGTCAGAACCGGGTTGTCATGCTTGTAGCAACCTGGGACTTGAAATTGTCTTATTCTCATAAAAACTTCAACCAGTGTAGCCCCCAAGGGCCGGGTTATTATGCAATAATGAGCAGGGACTTTGTAAATATGATCATGTAAACTTGAGCAGCAATATGTAGCCCCCAAGGGCCGGCTCAATAAGATAATATTGAGCTGGGACTTGACATATTCTTCAATGAAAATAACATCATATGATTTAACCCCCATCATGGGGCTTGAACCCACATCCACAAGGTTGAGAGCTTTGTGCTTTACCAACTGAGCAGTGGATCCTTCAATAGTAGATGAAAATTTGTGTACCTTGAATTGTTGACAGGAGCAATTGGTAGCCCCCAAGGGCCGGCTCATTATGATGTGATGAGCCGGATCTTCAATAAGTGAGCAAATAATGACTTTGCATTAGCCCCCAAGTGTCATGGTGCATGCTTGCAGCGACATGAGACTTGTGTATTTTGATGTAATCCCAACTTGAATAATGTAGCCCCCAAGTGCTGGGTCATAAGCCTGCAGTGACTCGGGACTATTCCTTCAATTGTAGAATAAATCATATCCATTGATAATATGATAGTCATTGCGCTAAAGCGACTTTGAAAACCTCAATCATAATATTGGTTATTGATAACCATAAGAAAAAATCCAGCCGTGTTAGCTATTAAAGATTTTGAATAATAACCTGGTTTGAAAACTGATTCCTGCATATAAGCCGGTATATCCATGCATATATGATACATGCTATGATGATGTAATGATGATGTATGATGTAATATATGATGATGTATATGTATGATCAAGATGGTTTAAGCTATGGTTCGGATACGACCAGAGCCCCCATGTAGTCATATTTATGGCATTGCACCGATCAAAAGGTGTAGCTATGGTTCGAATACGACCAAGCCCCCAAGTGATTTCCCTAGTGCCCTTATGTTTATCAAGAGGTGTAACTATGGTTCAAACCCATAGCCCCCAACTAATTCCCCTGGTGGCCTTATGCCTATCAAGAGGTGTAGCTATGGTTCGGATACGACCAAGCCCCCAAGTGATTTCCCTGGCGCCCTTATGCTGATCAAGAGGGTATAAGCTATGGTTCGGATACGACCAGAGCCCCCAAGTGATTTCCCTGGTGGCTTTAAGCCTATCAAGAGGCGTAACCATGGTTCGAACATAGCCCCCAAGTGATATTGTGAGCTGTGCTCAAGGGATACCCATGTTTGAACTGTGTTGTGCAACAAACTCTCTTTGGCCCCTTATGATATATTGGTTTGATAGCCGGTTTACGTAAATAACCAGAGCTTTGCTCTTATGATAATATTGGCTTAATAGCCGGATCAAGAGGTGTAGCTATGGTTCGAATACGACCAAGCCCCCAAATGATACTGTGAGCTGTGCTCAAGGGGTACCTATGTTTGAGCTGTGCGGTGCAGCATACTCTCTTTGGTCTCTTTCATTTTTCCTGAAAACTCGAACTTGTGAGAGATTTACTCTTTGTTGAACCGGAAATTGTTAAACCGGATGCTGAGAGCTTCAAAGCTTTGTGGTAGACAGCTTTGCCTTGAGCCGGATTTTAAGCCGGAGTCCTTTTTAAGCCAAAATTTTTTCTGACGGCCTTTAAATTTGCATCAATATGGCGGTGTAGGGTCCTGCATTACATAACTTTGCAAGCCGGAGTAATTTCTCTTTTTAAAGAAAGCCATATATAATATAAAAATATACTGGATGGATTTCACCTGATATGTTAGGCCACTTAATACACACCGCGGGGTTGATGATTACCATGGTGAAGCTGAAATCAATCATGGGTGAGTCGATCGCAGGAGTGGAAAAATGGGCCGGCAGCGGCATTTTAAGCGAGCGCGGACGGGCGAGTCAATCACCGACACGGTAAGCCATGCGAACGGCGAGTCAATCGCGGACGCGCTCCCGCCGAGTTGATGTAGATTGAGCTGTACGGGCGGCGGCTTGCAAGCACCCGTTCAACAACAATTGGACACGGACACCGATGCATGATGATGCCAACGCACACTTCATAGATACAGCATGACACCACTTTTATAATGAATCCTTGTCCTGCACATAAAAATATACAGACCAACATAATTGTTTTTTGATAAAAACAATATATACTAAAATTAGATAGAAACAATAGCACCTGATTATATTTTGTCAGATGAACCGGATGCTGCTGAAAGTAGATAAATATGTCTCCTCTGACTTTTCCATGCAATAGTGATGTTTTGGCTTTTGACAGAAGAAATGATCTTCCAACACGTCTCCTTTTGTTCCCTTGGAAATTGTGCTATGTTGAAAGGAGTAATAATACGGGTTCCCTTGTTTTTAAGTGCCTAAGAGTATATAGTTGCTTTCGGCCTGCAAGTAGCACCTGACCATCGAACCTTTCGCGTGAACAGCGGCAGAATTGACTCATGGACCTTGCTTCCGCCCCACTGTTTCTGTTGTCGTCACATGCATGTATAGCAGATATTTCTTTATTTTTGTCATCATCAAGACATCCATGTAAACCAGTCTCTCCAGCTGATAACAAAAAAGGCCCCTACATTACTTAAGTAGGTTTGCACGGGCGGCGACTCAAGCTTCAACAGTCCAAGCGACTCGCAAGCTACAGAAAACGAACATACGGCTTGAAGTGGCGATGAGTGACTTGGCACGAGGCCGCATCGGCTTGAGGTTATGACGGAGGAAATGGGCGGTTTGACACTGACAGTGGGGGTGGCGTTTTGTAACCAGGAACAGCGACCGGTAAGCTGCAAACTCGTGCAGTGAAGCCGGTTCAGAGCGAGGTCGTTGACTCGGGGGAGTGGCTTGGAGTCGAGGCAGACGCGCTCAACGGAGGCGAGCCAAAGACGGCGGCTTACAACGGCGGTTGAAACGGCATAGGCAGAGATGAGCCGAGGGCCACGGTTTGAACCGGCGTTGGAGTGCAGCACCAAAGGCGCACCAAGGCGAGGCCGACGAGGTGTACGGGAGCGGCTCGCAAGCAAAGGCATCAGGTGTCTTGTGCAGAAGGAGGCCGGTTCACCGGGGCTTTATTAGCGGGTCAAAAACGGGTGGTTTGAGCGGCGGGAGTGACTCACTTGTAAACAACATGGGCAGAATTTGAGACGGAGGCACAACGGTCGTAGTGACTTGTTGTCGTCCTTATCAAAGGCGGAAGTAGGATCGCAGCGGCCGGGGCGGCTCGGCCCGGGCAAGGCAGAAGAGAAATGTGACCCGGGTTCAGAACGGCGGTTCACCGGTGCCGCGGGGCCGAGGTGAGCAGCAGGGGAGTTGACTTTGGCGGCGATGATTCATGGCAACTGGGCCGGTTCAAACCAGCTTGCCCCATAGCGGTGACAGTTCTCGCAGAAGCCCCTGGCGGGTCCCAGTCCTGGTCAAAGAGGCTCTGGTTTGAAGGTGATTTTATGTGGCGTGCCGGCGAGTCAGGGCCCGGACGACAGCGGCGGTTTGTGGAAGCGGCTTGCTGTCGTAGACATGGCCGCAGCAATGGCGAGTCATGGCACTCCATGGCGGTTTAACAGGGCGGCGTATGCGTGTGGAAGAGTTGGGCCGCGGCAGATGGACAACCTGGCGGCGACTCATTGAGGTAGCTCAGAGTTCGAGCGGGCGGACCAAGGCGGAGGCGATTTGGAGCGGAGTCCTGTCCGTGATGGCGGCTCAAGTGGCAGAGACAGGGCCATGGGTGGCTCAGAGATGGCTCCGGCGAAGAAAGACGTTGTGGCAAACCGGTTCTGGGCGCGGCGACTCGGACAGGAGACGGTTTATCCATAGTGTATATGCTAGACAGAGGCGGCCTGGAATCAGCCCAGCAGCAGGGGCGTGCCAGCGGCTAAAAGACCTGCGAAGGCGGCGACCGGCAGAGGCGACTCGGCCACTGGGGCGTGCTGGCGGAGGCCGGCGGCTTGATGAAGCCGGAGCGTCGATGGCTCTGCAGCAGTGGTTGTTGCGGAGGCAAACGCTGGGGTGCAATCCGGCGAGGCGGAGGCTGAGCCGCATAGCATAGTTAGCAGTGGAGTTCCTTCACGAGGTGGACCGGCGAGGCTTGATGTGGTCAGACCCAACGGCGGCCGCGGGGCAGCTCGCCGGCGATTTGTAGAGGAGGCCCGAAGCCATGGCGTTAAGGGCGCAGTTGCAGAACTGGCAAGGGCGACTCTAGGCGCGATGGCTAGTGGCAAACGGTCGTCGCCGCGGGTGTGACAGGGCAGGCGGCCCGTTCCGGAGGCGCGGCCGGGCCAGTTCAGCGCGAGCGCATAGAGCAGTAGGAGTTCTACGCAAAAAGCTGTGAGGGCGGTTTAGCATGGTCGCGGCCGAGGCGGCGGTTGAGGCCATGGCGGCGGAACGGCGCATCGGCCATGGCAGAACCGCAGCAGTAGAGGAGTGGCCGAATGACCGAGGCAGCGGTTTAAAAATTTCTGGTTCAAGGGCGGAGCGCGCCAGTAGCGGCTCAAGGTGGAGCAAGTCACGGGTGCGTGGCTTGGGCGCAGTCGGTGGAACGACCAGGGCAGGGTGCTGGAGCGAGGCACGGTAATCCGGTGGCACGGCAAGCCAGCGAGTCCACGTTCGCTTGAAAACAACATGTTCCGGAGATGGCTTGACATAAGAAAACACTCGCGAGCTTTAGTACTCCAACCGCGAAGTTTTGTTTCCAATTGGTTGGTGCATCAAAAAAAATTTCCAATGCCTTCATGTGAGTACTAAACCGGCCACTAGTACTGACTCTGATTTGACGTTTGGACGTAGTGCATAGTCACAGCAACGAGGTAGCAGCCTCGGGATTCGATTTGCATCACGCCCCCTGGCTCTCGTAGTAGGAAGCGACAGTTGAATAGAGGCGTACTCTGAGTCGGTCTCGGTCTCGCCGGATTATACTGGCAGTTTGATGGAATTCAACCCCACTCAAATAGGCAGATCGACCAGCCGCGTGTAATGACACTTACAGAAGCCTAGTTTCCTTTGAACTCCAAACTTCTCGACCGTGAAGGCCGATTCAAACTTTTTTAACTTTGATCAATGAACTTGGAGTTGATGTAGATCTTGACCGGCTCTTTCTTCACTCAAAAAATTGTGAACTTCTCGATCCCTGAGAAAAAGATCCCTCCAAGAACTCAACACCACTGTGCGCAGGCCTCACAGTGGGCGCCAACTGTCGTGGCAATATCACGGCAGATGTCCTAGTGTGAGGACTTAGTCGTGAGGCCAACGCATCTATGTGGTAGCTTGAGAGGGGTTGAGTGGAATCGAGAGACGCAACGCAAGACAAGGGTTTAGACAGTTTCGGGCCCCGGGAAACATCATCCGGTAACAACCCTACATGCTGTTTGAGGCTAGGTCTCATTATCATCATGAGGGAGTCGCCGTAAACCGGCTCTCCTCTTTGTGTCTAACCCTAAGATTGTTTCTTCTTGCTTGTCCCCCTTTGGGGAGCCCTACCCCTCCTTATATATGTTGAAGGAGTGGGTTACATGTAGAGTCCAACTCGGACTTACGACTTAACTATTCTGACTTATCTTTATGGGCTTCTTAACATCTTGGGCTTCATAACATCTCGGACTTCATAACCCCTGGCAACCCAGTTATCACTGTTTGCCGGTTTAAGATGGTCTGCCGGTTTAAGATCTGACTTAACTCCTGCCGATTTACCACATGCCTTAACACTTGCCGGTTTACCACCTGCCGGTTTACCGTCCGTTATAACTGAGGGAGTCCTGGATTAGGGGGTGTCCGAATAGCCAGACTATACCTTCAGCCAGACTCCTGGACTATGAAGATACAAGATTGAAGACTTTGTCCTGTGTCCGGAAGGGACTTTCCTTGGCGTGGAAGGCAAGCTTGGCGATACGGATATATAGATCTCCTACCATTGTAACCGACTTTGTGTAACCCTAACCCTCTCCGGTGTCTATATAAACCGGAGGGTTTTAGTCCGTAGGACAACATACACAACAATCATACCATAGGCTAGCTTCTAGGGTTTAGCCTCTCCGATCTCATGGTAGATCTACTCTTGTACTACCCATATCATCAATATTAATCAAGCAGGACGTAGGGTTTTACCTCCATCAAGAGGGCCCGAACCTGGGTAAAACTTCGTGTCCCTCGCCTCCTGTTACCATCCGGCCTAGACGCACAGTTCGGGACCCCCTACCCAAGATCCGCCGGTTTTGACACCGACATTGGTGCTTTCATTGAGAGTTCCTCTGTGTCATCGCCGTCAGGCTTGATGGCTCCTACTATCATCGATAGTGATGCGGTCCAGGGTGGAACTTGTCTCCCCGGACAGATCTCTGTCTTCGGCGGCTTTGCACTGCGGGCTAATTTGCTTGGCCATCTGGAGCAGATCAAAAGCTACGCCCCTGGCCGTCAGGTCAGGTTTGGAAGTTTAAACTACATGGCTAACATCCGCGGGGACTTGATCTTTGACGGAGTCGAGCCACTGCCGAGCGCGCCGCACTGTCACGACGAGCATGATCTAGCTCTGTCGCCGAACAGTGCCCTGGAGGCCGCACCCGCATCGGTTTCGACCCTTAATTCGGAGCCAACTGCGCCGATCGAGGATGGGTGGTTGGACGCTGCCTCGGGGGCTGTGATCCCAATGATGATCGAGCCGAACACCAGCCCCGCACTCCGCAAGACTCGTGACTCCAAGGAGCCGGAATCCTCCCCGGACTCCGAACCTTCCGCGCCCCTGCCGATCGAATCCGATTGGGCGCCGATCATGGAGTTTACCGCCGCGGACATCTTTCAGCACTCGCGCTTCAGCGATATTATGAAATCACTAAAGTCTCTCTCTTTGTCAAGAGAGCCCTGCCCGGATCATGGCCAGCAGGATTGGGATGCGGAAGACGAAGAAATTTGACGCCCACCCACCACCCATTTTGTAGCCAATGTCGACGATTTAACCGACATGCTCGACTTCGACTCTGAAAACATCGACGGTATGGACGACGATGCGGGAGGCGCAGAAGAACCACCGCCCACAGGGCGCTGGACACCCACCTCACCATATGACGTATACATGGTGGACGCACCAAAAGATGACAACGAGGAGCGGAAGGACGCACCGAAGGCTTGTTCCCTCGAGAAGCAGTCAAAGTGGCGATGCAAGCGCCGCCCCAAATCCCGCCTAGACAGAAATAACGATCACACAGACCCAGCGCTGGAGCAGGGCGAACCGCTGTCGGACAACGGCAATCCGGATAATCAAACCGAACAAACAAATTCTATCAAGGATAATAGTCCGGACGACATAACGCCGGACAGGCACCCGGATCAGCAGAATGCCTGTAAAAGTCTTGTTGCCACCGCGAGGAGTCTTAAAAAGCAGAAGCAAAGGCTCAAGGCTGCGCAAGACACACTCCAAATCAGAGGGAGTAAAATACTCAACACAGCAGCGAGGTACGGCGACAATTGCCCCTCCAAGAGCTACCCAAAGCAGAAGCTGCTACCTGAATTCGATGAGGAGGACTCAGACCCCCCACAACCAAATATCAAAGCAGCCACCTGGCCGGATAGACGACCCCTCTGCCAACACAGAGCGGCATACAACGCCACTCTCAATACAATAGGCGACCCATGCAAGGGCTCGCACCCAAAGGACGGCGCAACAAGATCCATCTATGGACCACACAAGGGCGCCCCAGCATACAATGCAAGACAACAAACATTCGAACAACGCGGTACACCCAGCTACAGGGGTGCCGCACACCCCCTGAGGGAGTCCTGGATTAGGGGGTGTCCGGATAGCCGGACTATACCTTCAGCTGGACTCCTGGACTGTGAAGATACAAGATTGAAGACTCCGTCCCGTGTCCGGAAGGGACTTTCCTTAGCGTGGAAGGCAAGCCTGGCGATACGGATATGAAGATCTCCTACCATTGTAACCGACTTTGTGTAACCCTAACCCTCTCCGGTGTCTATATAAACCGGAGGGTTTTAGTCCGTAGGACAACATACACACCAACAATCATACCATAGGCTAGCTTCTAGGGTTTAGCCTCCTCGATCTCGTGGTAGATCTACTCTTGTACTACCCATATCATCAATATTAATCAAGCAGGACGTAGGGTTTTACCTCCATCGAGAGGGCCCAAACCTGGGTAAAACTTCGTGTCCCTTGCCTCCTGTTACCATCCGGCCTAGACGCACAGTTCGGGACCCCCTACCCGAGATCCGCCGGTTTTGACACTGACATTGGTGCTTTCATTGAGAGTTCCTCTGTATCGTCGCCATCAGGCTCGATGGTTCCTATGATCATCAATAGCGATGCAGTCCAGGGTGAGACCTTCCTCCCCAGACAGATCTTCATCTTTGGCGGCTTCGCACTGCGGGCCAATTCGCTTGGCCATCTGGAGCAGATCGAAAGCTATGCCCCCGGCCATCAGGTCAGATTTGGAAGTTTAAACTACACGGTGGACATCCGCGGGGACTTGATCTTCGACGAATTCGAGCCACTGCCGAGCGCGCCGCACTGTCACGACGAGCATGATTTAGCTCTGCCACCGAATAGTGCCCTGGAGGCCGCACCCGCGTGAGCTCTGACCCTTAATTCGGAGCCAACTGCGCCGATCGAGGATGGGCGGTTGGACGCCACCTCGGGGGCTGCGACCCCAACGGCGATTGAGCCGAACACCAGCCCCGTACTCTGCAAGACTCATGACTCCAAGGAGCCAGACTCCTCTCCGGACTCCGAACCCTCCGCGCCCCCGCCGATCGAATCTGATTGGGCGCCGATCATGGAGTTCACTGCCGCAAACATCTTTCAGCACTCGCCTCTCGGCGATATCCTGAAGTCACTGAAGTCTCTCTCTTTATCAGGAGAGCCCTGGCCGGACTACGGTCAGCAAGGTTGGGGTACGGACGATGAAGAAATTCAAAGCCCACCCACCACCCACTTTGTAGCCACTGTCGACGACTTAA
Source organism: Triticum aestivum (assembly GCF_018294505.1). Taxonomy (NCBI): domain Eukaryota; kingdom Viridiplantae; phylum Streptophyta; class Magnoliopsida; order Poales; family Poaceae; genus Triticum; species Triticum aestivum. Next base: position 407,511,944 of record NC_057806.1, read on the forward strand.
CCGACATGCTCGACTTCGACTCTGAAGACATCGACGGTATGGACGCCGATGAAGGAGATGATGAAGAACCAGCGCCTTCTAGGCCCTGGAAAGCCACCTCGTCGTATGACATATACATGGTGGACACCCCAAAAGAGGGAGATGGCGATGGAACAGCGGAGGATGACCCCTCCAAGAAACATCCTAAGCGCCAACGTCAGCGGCGCCGCTCAAAATCCCGCCAAAACAAACAAGGTGATTCCAGCACGGGAGATAATAATACTCCGGAAAGCGCCAAAGAAAACCCCCTCCAGCAAGATTTAGCACAGGAGGATGGAGAAACCAGCCCTCATGAGAGAGCGGCAGATAGAAAGGTCGAGGAAGATAATTATATGCCTCCCTCCGAAGACGAGGCAAGCCTTGACGACGATGAATTCATCGTGCCAGAGGATCCCATCGAGCAAGAGCGTTTTCAATGCAGGCTTATGGCCACGGCAAGAAGCCTCAAGAAAAAACAGCAACAGCTTAGAGCTGATCAAGATTTGCTAGTCGACAGATGGACTGAAGTCCTTGCGGCCGAAGAGCATAAACTCAAACGCCCCTCCAAGAGCTACCCAAAATGCAGGTTGCTACCCTGATTAGAGGAGGAAGCACTTGATGCGGCTGACCGACCACCTCTCGGCCCTCCACTCAAGCCGCACCCCGTACCAAGGCACGGGAATAAGCGCCGGACTTACGAGACATGTTGGAGGACAAGGCAAGGCAAACAAGATCGATCTACGAATCGCGTGGGCGCCCCACGGCTCGAGACGGTAACCGTCACGCCGGCCACAAATTCGGCAGGGCCGAACATAGTAGACAAGGCTCATTGGAGCTACGTCATGATATAGCCCAGTACAGAGGCGCCGCACACCCACTATGCTTTACAGACGAAATAATGGATCATCAAATCCCCAAGGGTTTCAAACCCGTAAACATCGAATCATATGATGGCACAACAGATCCTGAGGTATGGATCGAGGATTCTCTCCTTCATATCCACATGGCTCGCGGCGATGATTTCCACGCCATCAAATACCTCCCGCTCAAGCTTAAAGGACCATCTCGGCATTGACTTAACAGCTTGCCAACAGGATCAATCAGTTGTTGGGAGGACCTGGAAGCCGCATTCCTCGACAATTTCCAGGGCACTTATGTGCGACCCCACAGACGGCGATGACCTAAGTCACGTAATTCAGCAGCCAGAGGAATCGGCCAGGAAATTCTGGACACGGTTCCTAACAAAGAAAAATCAAATAGCTGACTGTCCGGACGCTGAGGCCCTAGCAGCCTTCAAGCACAATATCCGTGACGAGTGGCTGGCGCGGCACCTTGGACAGGAAAAGCCGAAGTCTATGGCAGCACTCACGACACTCATGACCCTCTTTTGTGCGGGAGAAGACAGCTGGCTTGCTCGTAGCAACAATATGACCAAGAACCCTGGTAATTCAGACACCAGGGACAGTAGTGGCAGGTCATGTCGCAACAAGCAGAAGCGCCGCATTAACGGCGACAATGTTGAGGATACGGCAGTTAATGCCAGATTCAGAGGCTCTAAATCCGGTCAGCGGAAAAAGCCATTTAGAAGGAATCCTAGGGGCCAGTCAAGTTTGGACCGAATACTCGACCGCTTGTGCCAGATACATGGCACCCCCGAAAAGCCGGCCAATCACAGCAACAGGGATTGTTGGGTGTTCAAGCAGGCAGGCAAGTTAAACGCCGAAAACGAAGACAAGGGGCTGCATAGCGATGACGACGAGGAGCCCCGGCCGCCGAACAACAGTGGACAGAATAGTTTTCCCCCACAAGTGCGGACGGTGAACATGATATACGCAACCCACATCCCCAAAAGGGAGCGGAAGCGCGCGTTAAGGGACGTATACGCCGTAGAGCCAGTCGCCCCAAAGTTCAACCCATGGTCCTCCTGCCCGATCACCTTTGATCGAAGGGACCATCCCACTAGCATCCGTCATGGCGGATTCACCGCATTGGTTCTAGACCCAATTATTGACGGATTTCATCTAACTAGAGTCCTTATGGACTGCGGTAGCAGCCTGAACCTGCTTTACCAGGATACAGTGCGGAAAATGGGCATACATCCCTCGAGGATTAAGCCCACCAAAACGACCTTTAAAGGCGTAATACCAGGTGTAGAGGCCAACTGTACAGGCTCAGTCACACTTGAAGTGGTCTTCGGATCTCCGGATAATTTCTGAAGCGAGGAGTTAATCTTCGACATAGTCCCGTTTCGCAGTGGTTATCACGCACTGCTCGGGCGAACCGCACTCGCTAAGATTCAATGCGGTACCGCATTACGCATACCTTAAGCTCAAGATGCCAGGCCCTCGAGGAGTAATTACAATCAATGGAAACACCGAATGCTCCCTCCGAACGGAGGAGCACACAGCGGCCCTTGCAGCGGAAGTACAAAGCAGCCTCTCCAGGCAGTTCTCCAGTCCGGCCACTAAACGACCGGACACCGTCAAGCGCGCCCGGAGTAACCTGCAACAAGACCGCCTGGCATGATCCGAGCAGGCGTAGCAATGTGGCCCCAACCCCAACCCTCGCAAAAAGGCGATGCCAGTACTTCACGTACATAACTATGCTCTAGAGATACCATGGGCACAGGGGGAGGGGCACCATCATGGCACGCCCAAAACACGGCTTAAACCGTACCAGGGGCTGCCGATTTTTTAATTTTCTCTTACTTTCAGGACTCCATCCTTCGGAAGGCCTGTTCGGCAGTTCAATTGCCGCACAAACGATGCAAGAACCAGGGAAGCAGACAAGCCACGCCGCATTACGAAACTCCCAGGTGGTCTCTATCACGAGTAGTATACCCGTTCCGCATACTATTCCGCAGCTTGCCCCTGGAATGGACATGTTAACTAGTCCAACCTTCCACTTACCGCATTACTTGTATCATTTTGCCTTGATCACACCCCTTTTTAATAAACAATGCATAACTTTCGTCTATTTTTGCATTACCTTTTTTCTTTATATATGTTCCTTAATGACATGTTGCACCCGTACACGTTGGTACGGCCAAAATACGCCAGGGGCTTTAGTACCCCTCAATATGGTGTGAGAAGTCCAAACACTTTAACAAGTGTGGCACCCCGAACTTATAGCATTATATGCATCGGCTCCGAATCATGTCTTGGGTCAATAGTTGGGTTTGCCCAGCTCCTATGTTTTGGTGCCTTACGTTCCGCTATATCGGCTAAGGTAGCACTAGGAGAACCACTGAGATTGTGCCCCAGTTGAGCTGGGTTGAGCACCTCAGTGGAGAAAGATAAAACTGACTGTCATGATGAAGTGAGAGCTGGTCGCTGTTCGAGAGGTTTTTTTCGAGTCCCTAAAGACTTATGCCGCTTTGGGCGAGGAGCCGGCTTTGTCCGGCCAAGGCATGGATAGCGCCCCGAACTCGGTCTTCCGAATACCAGGGGCTTCGCCGAAATTTAAAATAATAGAATTCTCTGGCTAAGTGAGAGTGTTCACGCATTATAATCTGATTGCCTTGTTTGTTGGGTTGAGCGCCTCCCTCGAAGGACCCAAACATGGGAAAAAGAGCACTCAGGTTTATCCCCGAACACCCTAGCACTAGCGGCACGGGGGCAGAAGCCGACGACTCGCCATCTCTCAGAATTGATAAATAGCCGCACAGAAGGTAATATTTTAAATTCCAACAGTATTGCTTAGCGCATATAAACAAGTTTTCAGTGCACAGGACAAAACGAGCAAGTTTCACTCAAAAATTACATCCCTAGAACATTTATCCGCCACAGGGCAGGCACCCTTCAGAACATCCTTATAGTAATTCTCGGGCTTGCGATGCTCTTTCCCCGGCGGTGGCCCGTCCTTCACAAGCTTATCAGCATCCAGCTTGCCCCGGTGCACCTTAGCATGGGCAAGGGCCCTACGGGCGCCCTCAATGCAGACGGAGCGCTTGATGACTTCGAGCCTTGGACAGGCCTCCACCAGCCGCCGCACCAGCCCGAAATAGCTCCCAAGCAGAGCCCCTCCAGGCCACAGCCGAACAATGAGGCCCTTCATGGCCTGTTCGGCCGCCTTGTGGAGCTCGACCAGTTGCTTCAGCTGGTCGCTCAAGGGCACGGGGTGTCCGGCCTCAGCTTACTGAGACCAGAACACCTTCTCCATCGAGATGCCCTCCTCGGCTCGATAGAATGCGGTGGCATCGGACACACTCCGAGGAAGATCTGCGAACACTCCTAGAGAGCTCCGGATTCGGGTAACTAACAAGTAACTCACGTTTATGTGTTTGCTTTGCATAAAGAATGCCTTACCCGCCGCTATCTTCTTCACCTCATCCAACTCCTGGAGGGCTTTCTGGGATTCGGCCTTGGCAGACTTGGCATTTTCAATAGCCACCGCGAGCTCGGACGCTCGCGTCTTTGAGTCAAGCTCCAAACTCTCATGTTTTTCCATGAGAGCCTGGAGCTCTTGCCGCACCTTGCCAACCTCGGCCTCATACTTCTCCCGCTCGGTGCGCTCCGAGGCTGCCCTCTTCTCGGCCTCGACCAACGCTTGCTTAAGGGTCGCCACTTCAGACGTGGCCCCTACAATCGCCACAATAATCCTGTCATTCTTTGCAATTGCACCTTTATATATATATATATATTTAAAAACAAGGTATTTCTCACCTTCATTGTCCTCGAGCTGCTTCTTGGCACGCCCGAGCTCTTGCTCGGACAGCTCGAGGTTCTGCTTTAGCGTGTCCACTTCTGCAGTCAGTGTGGCGGACGCAAGCAGAGAAGCCTGCACATGCATATTGACTCATTTTTGTAAGACACCTGCGAATTTTATTTGATCCTCTATTCGGATTTTCCTCCCGAACGCCAAACAGAGCATCAGAGGCTACTGTCTATGCGGTAATATTATTTACACATTTTTTTACTTACCTCAAAGCCTGTTAAAAGGCTAGTACAAGCTTCAGTCAGTCCGCTCTTGGCGGACTGAACCTTCTGGACCACCGCACTCATAATAGCGCGGTGCTCCTCGTCGATGGAGGCGCCTTGGAGCACCTCGAACATATTGTCCGGCGCCTCCGGTTGGACGGGGGTCACCGGCACGGCGGACTTGCTCCTCTTGGAAGGAGGTCCCCCGCCGGACTCTGGAACCTCTGAAGGTTCCGGAGCGGTGTCCGGCCTAGAGCCGGACTTGGAGCCCTGAGGGGTTTCATCCCCTTTACTCATGGAGTCCGGGAGGTCGCCTTGCGGCGCCCCCAGGACCACCTCCTCCTGGCTTGGAACCTGTTGGGACAACACTTCGGTGTCGTCCGTAGGGCGGGGGGAGGAAGCCGTCGGAAGCGAGTTCACATCCGACGAGTCCAGTGAGCCGCTCGACGACATGTCGAGCCGATCTTTGGGTGGGTTGCATAAACATGTTCGACGTAAGGGAAAGTTGTGCAATAAGCGAATACTATGAATTACTCTGGTATCCGGATACTCACGATTTTGCCAGGGGCTTGGCCCTGGGCTGCCACTCCTCTCCGCGCCGTCGGCGTCGGTGGAGCAGTCCGGAGGAAGGGTTTTCCCCTTCTTGGACCCTCCGGCCTCCCCAGAGAGGGCGGCCTTCCTTTTCTTCTCTCCCCCGCTGGAGGGGGAGAGGCCTCTTCTTCTTCCTCCTCGTCTTCACGGGAGGAATGGCCTCGAAATCGTCGGATGAGGGATCCGACACCTCCTGGCGCCGGGCACTCTTTCGAGTCCCCGCGGCCTTTTTTGCGGCCTTCTTCTCTGGCACCACATAGGGTGCCGGAACCAGCAGCTTCGCCGAGCGAGCGTCTGCTGGGCCTTCGGGCAAAGGAGCCAGACAGTTGATCTATCCAGATGTCACCTGCTAATGCTCAAAGGTAAGGGAGTTTAGATCCCGCATGGAGTCAAACTATGAAAAACTGATACCCTGTAAAAGGAAAAAATAGCTTACCGCGAGAGCATGACGCTGCGCGCTGAATCCGCGATCCTCGGTAGCGGATGCGGGAGCCTCGGCGCCCTTGAAAAGCACCTTCCAGGCATCTTCGTACATTGTGTCGAAGAGCTTGCTTAGAGTTTGGTGCCGCGCCGGGTCGAACTCCCACAGGTTGAAAGCCCGTTGTTGACACGGGAGGATCAAGCGGATGAGCATAACCTGGACTACATTGACAAGTTTGAGCTTCTTGTCCACCAGGATTTGGACGCATGTTTGGAGTCCGGTCAGCTCTCCCTTCTTACCCCACGACAGGCCCGTCTCCTTCCAGGAGGTGAGCCGCGTAGGGGGTCTGGATCGAAACTCAGGGGGTGTGACCCATTCGGCGTCGCGCGGCTCGGTGATGTAAAACCACCCCGATTGCCACCCCTTCAAGGTCTCCACAATGGAGCCCTCGAACCAGAGGACGTTGGCCATCTTGCCCACCATGGCGCCTCCGCACTCCGCCTGGTTGCCGCACACCACCTTCGGCTTGATGTTGAAGGTCTTGAGCCATATGTCGAAATGGGGGCGGATGCGGAGGAAGGCCTCGCACACGACGATAAACGCCGAGATGTTGAGGACGAAGTTCGGGGCCAGATCGTGGAAATCCAGGCCGTAGTAGAACATGAGCCCCCAGACAAAATGGGTGGAGAGGGAAGCCCAGTCCGCGGAGGAAATGGGGGAGAAACACCACCCTCTCATGGGGCCTAGGGGTGGGGATGAGCTGCCCCTTTCCGGGAAGCCGGTACGCGATGTCGTTAGACAGGTATCCGGCTTTCCTCAGCTTTTTGATGTGTCCCTCCATGACGGAGGAGACCATCCACTTGCCTCCCGCTCCGGACATGGCTGGAGAAGGTTGAGGTGGGTAGTGCGGACTTGGGCGCTGGAGCTCGAGTGCGCAAGAATGGATAGGCGAAGGAGGAAGAAGGCGTAGGTGAAAAGGTGGATCCCTATCCCCATATATGGGTGGACGCGACTACACGTCCCCACCAGCCTGGTAAAACTCGCTTATCTCCAAGCGCCGTAATCAATGGCGCGGTTGGGTTACCCACGCCCGTATTGATGAGAATCCCGGGATAAGGGGACACGATCTCTGCTTCAACAAGATGTGCCAAGGAAACCGCCTCGCATGACGCGCCGAGGTGGGATTATGAAACGACTCGGATAAAGGCTTGGCCATGGTGTGACACGCTATGGAATATGTCAGCAGATTAGATTGGTGTAAATATTATTCTCTCTATGGAAATATGTGGAAACTTATTTTGCAGAGTCGGACACTATCTTCGTGTTCGAAATCTTCTATGAAGTATTTGGAGGAGGAAGCCGCCTTGCAATGCCGAAGACAATCTGCACGCCAGACTCGTCATCGTTGAAGCATGGTTCAGGGGCTACTAAGGGAGTCCTGGATTAGGGGGTGTCCGGATAGCCGGACTATACCTTCAGTCGGACTCCTGGACTATGAAGATACAAGATTGAAGACTCCGTCCTGTGTCCGGAAGGGACTTTCCTTGGCGTGGAAGGCAAGCTTGGCGATACGGATATGAAGATCTCCTACCATTGTAACCGACTTTGTGTAACCCTAACCCTCTCCGGTGTCTATATAAACCGGAGGGTTTTAGTCCGTAGGACAACATACACACCAACAATCATACCATAGGCTAGCTTCTAGGGTTTAGCCTCCTCGATCTCGTGGTAGATCTACTCTTGTACTATCCATATCATCAATATTAATCAAGCAGGACGTAGGGTTTTACCTCCATCGAGAGGGCCCGAACCTGGGTAAACCTTCGTGTCCCTTGCCTCCTGTTACCATCCGGCCTAGACGCACAGTTCGGGACCCCCTACCCGAGATCCGCCGGTTTTGACACCGACATGAGAGGTGCTGGACCATGAATTTCCAGAGGGATTCAAACCCGTAAACATGGAGACATACGACGGAACAACAGACCCTAGGGTCTGGATTGAGGACTACATCATTCATATCCATATGGCTTGAGGAGATGATCTCCACGCCATCAAGTACTTACCCCTCAAGCTCAAAGGGCCAGCTCGTCACTGGCTTAAAGGCCTCCCCGAAAGCTCCATTGGAAGTTGGGAAGAGCTCGAAGATGCCTTTCGGGCAAATTGTCAAGGGACTTATGTCCAACCTCCGGATGCGGACGATTTGAGTCATATAACTCAACAGCCCAGAGAGTCAGCCCGAAAGCTTTGGAACAGGTTTCTTACTAAAAAGAACCAGATTGTCGACTGTCCGGATGCCGAAACCTTGGCAGCTTTTAAGCATAGCGTCCGTGACGAATGGCTTGCCAGACACCTCGGCCAAAATAAGCCGAGAACGATGACCGCATTAACAAGCCTCATGACCCGCTTTTGCGCGGGTGAGGACAGTTGGCTAGCCAGATGCAGCACCAGCGACCCCAGTACATCTGAAGTTAGAGATGGAAATGGGAAATCACGGCGCAACAGCAATAACAAACGCCGGAATAAAGAAGACATCACGAAGGGCACGACAGTAAACGCCGGATTCAAAAGCTCTTGGCCAGGTCAGCAAAAGCCGCCCTCTAAAGGCACCAGGGATGAACTGTCCAGCCTCAACAAAATTCTGGACCAAGTATGTCAGACCCATAGTACCCCTGGTAAACCTGCTAATCATACCCACAGAGAATGTTGGGTCTTCAAGCAGTCCGGCAAGCTCAACGCCGTACACAAGGGGGAGGATACACCAAGTGAAGACGAGGACGAGCCTCCCAAGCAAGACACTGGGGAACAAAAGAAATTTCCACCAGAAGTCAAAACAGTAAACGTGTTACACGTGATCAAGGGAAAAAACAACGCGGCACTCCCAGGAAAATACACCCAAGTGCCTGTCACCGCGAAGTCCTGCCACTGGTCGTCTCAACCAATCAGTTTTGACCATCGCGATTACTCAGCAAGTATCCGACGCGCAGGATGGGCTGCCCTGGTATTAGAGCCAGTAATTGGCGGGTATCACTTCACACGAGTCTTGATGGACGGTGGCAGCAATCTAAACCTAATATATCAGGATACAATCCGCGGGATGGGGTTAGACCCAGCAAAAATTCGCCATAGCAATACTACCTTTAAAGGAGTAACGCCAGGCCCAGGGGCTCGTTGTACGGGCTCCCTCCTCTACAAGTTATATTCGGCTCCCCTGATAACTTCCGTCGCGAGCATTTAACCTTCCACATCGCTCCGTTCCAAAGTGGCTATCAAGCACTGCTCGGACACAAAGCTTTCGCTCGCTTTAATGCAATACCACACTATGCCTCCCTCACACTCAAGATGCCCGGTCCACGTGGCATCATTTCAGAGAACGGAAATATCAAGCAATGTCTGCGCGCTGGAGAGAGTGCAGTTGCCTTGGCAGCCGCACACTAAAGGCGCTCGGACCAGCGAAAGCATCCAATAGGTCATCAAGACCTCAGACGCAACTAATCAAGTCCGGCGCCGCTATTTATACTGAGTAAATGGTCACACCCCTATTGTCAATACAAGGGGCTCAACGCACGCAGACAAGTGGCAATTTTTTCTCATCTTGAATTATACATGGTTTCTTTAAAAACTATCTTTTTGCACGATAACTTTTTCACCTAAATTCCTCTCTTTTACAGAGGATCATTGTGCTACACCCGTCCAGGATATGGCACAACGGAGACACAGGCGCAGACGTGCAGCAGGGACCCGCTCCAAGGATTCTTTTTAGATTGAGACCCTGCGTAAACCTTTTTTACCGTCTCTTGTTGATACATATCCACCGTTGAGAAGGGTGCTGACGTCTTGGCATGTGGCCATGCCAGAACAATGCACGTACCTGGACACAAGGGGCTTCTTACAAAGGCCATTATTTAGGCCCGGTTTATACCACAAAGACCGAATACCTTAGGGAGTGTTCGGCGTCGCGAGTTTGGCCCTATATGCATCAGCTCCGAATCATTGTCTTTGGTCAAATGTTGGGATTGCCCGGCTCCTGTCTTTGGTGCCTTACGTTCCGCTTTACCGGCTAAGGTAGCACCAGGAGAACTACTGCGATTGTGCCCTGGTTCATCCGGACGAGCACCTCAGTAGAGAAAGCCGAAAACTGACTGTCATGATATAGCGTGAGATTGGTCAACCACTCGATGACCTGTTGGAATGTTAGAATTCCTCCGCCTTAATGAAGGGCCGTTTTCCGGCTAGGCATGTACGCACCCCGGGATCGGGAGAGTGCGGAGCCACCAGGGGCTATCTAGTAGCCCCACTGTCAAACTCCTATGGCTAAGTGAAAATGCTAAAGCATTATAGTCCGGTTGCCTCGCTCGCTCCGCTATCACCTCCTTAATAGGGCCAAGACGTTGGGTTGAGTGTGAACGCGTGTTTTTTGCGAGCACCTCCACATTATATGTGTGGGGGTTGAAGCCGACGGCTGCAATCTTTCAGGTTATACACATGTATACATAAACGGCCGCCCAGGAGGCATCATATTACTTTCAAGCAAAAGTATAAAAATAGCCTTATAAAAATTTATAAAAGCATTTCGCTTACAATGAGATTACATATCACTCAAACATAATATTTTTTGAGCACTGGGTCTCTATCAAACGAACACCCTCAAGAACTTCTTCAAAGTAGTGCTCAGCAGCCATTCGGCCTATGGCCGAATCCCGCGCTGCAACAGTGGTAGCATCCATCTCCGCCCAGTATGCTTTGACACGGGCAAAGGCCATCCGTGAGCCCTCTATGCACACCGACCTCTTCATCGCATTAATGCGCGGCACCACGTCAAGGAACTGCTGCACCAAGCTGAAATAGTTGTTCGGTTTTGGCCTTTCCGGCCATAGCTGATCCACAACAAACCTCATGGCGAGTCCGGACAACCTATTCAGTTCGGCCCATTCGGCTAATTGGTCAGTCAATGAAAGCGGACGCTCAGGAGAATGGAATTGTGTCCAAAACAACTGGTCCACTTCACGGTCAGTCTGAGCCTAGAAGTACTTGGCCGCATCGGCAACGCTCGCCGCCAAATCCATATACACATCCTCCGAACTCCACAGCCGATCCAGAGGGGCATACCGTGGATCTCCGAACTTCCTCCGCAACATAAAGGATTTCCCAGCTACAATATCCCCGGCTTCTCGCAGCTCCTCCTTCTTCGCCCTCATAGCAGAGCGGATGTCTTTTCTCGTCGCAGCAGCCTTCTCATGGTCCGATGCCTTCGCTAGGTTTTCCTTTTCAAGAACCCGGCAACGGTCAGCGGCGGCTTTTAATTCTATGGCCATCTTGGCCATCTTACCTCGGCTCTTGCCATCCGCGGCCTTCTCGGCTTTCAACTCTTCGGCCGCCTTCAAAGCAGCCGCATTACCAAACCTCACTTGTTCCTTGGCTCGGGCAAGTTCTGCCCGCAAGGCTTCAACAGTGGCAGCTCCATCTGCAGTCACAACATATTAAAGATACTGGCATCATGCTACTCTTACTATGTGGCTTTTACCAGATAATGACACTTACCCTGTGCCTCATCAAGCCTTTTGTTAACAAGCTCGATGTCGGCGTCTGCCGCATCCAACTGTCGTTTTAAATGGGCAAACTCGCTAGTCCGGCTAGCCACCGGAGCTTCCATCACCTGCACATAGAGGTAGTATAGTTATTACCTGGGAATATGTTCCTCTGTTCGTCGTCGTTTCCGACGACAACCAGAGTCTCAGGGGCTACTATCTACACAGGGCACACCTAGCATGTGCAGGACTATCATACATTATTTTACGTACCTCAAAGCCTGTCAGTAGACTCATAAAAGCTTCATGCAATCCGCTTTCGGCGGACGAGATTCTCTCCATCACCGTATTCATCAGCATACGGTGTTTATCTGAGATGGCCGCTCGCCCCACCAACTCCCTCAGAACATCCGATCGCACACCAGACGGTGCCGGACTCTTTTGTCTGCTCTCTTTGGGAGCCGGACACTGGGAGCTTCGGGGGTCAATGGGATTATCTTCTGGCCTCACCGGACTCGGAGAGGCCCTCCGCGACGACACATCGGGGTCGCCCGCTTCCAAAGCGGAGGAGTCCGGAGGAGGCGTTTCGCTCTCCATCATCTCTGGAGGAAGATCCCCCGAAGGCGAGCTCATTTGAGAGGGGCTAAGGCCCGAACTGCAAAGATATATGCGGTGGTTATTTTCTCAGAAGAAAAAGATGGCATACTTGTACTATTAAAGTATTTCGGGTCACTTACGACTCGCTGGAGAATTGACCCCCCCCCCCCCCCCGCGGACTTTGTGCTGCAAAAGCACCCCCCAAGGTAGGATCCGGACATGATTGAAGGTTCGGAGCACCTGACCTGAACTTTGGGTGTTTGAGCTTGAGGTGGGGGAAGGATTCGAATTGAGCATGGGAGGGAAAAAAATAAAAGCCTTGTCCCTTTATAAAGAGGGTGAATATCAAGCGTCCTCTCCGTGGCCGTTTGGACTTGCCTATAATCTGGGAGAAGGGTGAATAAAGAGGGTGAATAAAAGCCTTGCCGTTTGGACTTGCCTAGTCCCTTTATAAAGAGGGTGAATATTAAGCGTCCTCTCCGTGGCCGTTTGGACTTGCCTATAGTCTAGGAGAAGGGTGAATAAAAGCCTTGCCGTTTGGACTTGCCTAGAAGCGGTTGGGTTACCCACGTCCGTATCAATGAGAATCCCAGAATAAGGGGACACGATCTCTGCTTTAACAAGACGTGCCAAGGAAACCGCCTCGCGTGACACGCTGAGGTGGGATAATAAAACGATTCGAATAAAGGCTTGGCCATGGTGTTGTCATGCTACGGAATACGTCAGCAGATTAGATTTGTGTAAATATTATTCTCTCTATGGCAATATGTGGAAATTTATTTTGCAGAGCCGGACACTATTCTTTGTGTTCAAAATCTTCTATGAAGTACTTGGAGGAGGAACCCGTCTTGCAATGCCGAAGACAATCTGCGCGCCGGACTCGTCGTCATTAAAGCCTGGTTCTGGGGCTACTGAGGGAGTCCTGGATTAGGGGGTCTCCGGATGGCCGGACTATACCTTCAGACGGACTCCTGGACTATGAAGATACAAGATTGAAGACTTCGTCCCGTGTCCGGAAGGGACTTTCCTTGGCGTGGAAGGCAAGCTTGGCGATACGGATATATAGATCTCCTACCATTGTAACCGACTTTGTGTAACCCTAACCCTCTCTGGTGTCTATATAAACCGGAGGGTTTTAGTCCGTAGGACAACATACACAACAATCATACCATAGGCTAGCTTCTAGGGTTTAGCCTCTCCGATCTCGTGGTAGATCTACTCTTGTACTACCCATATCATCAATATTAATCAAGCAGGACGTAGGGTTTTACCTCCATCAAGAGGGCCCGAACCTGGGTAAAACTTCATGTCCCTCGCCTCCTGTTACCATCCGGCCTAGACGCACAGTTCGGGACCCCCTACCCGAGATCCGCCGATTGTGACACCGACAATAGCCATCTGACTTAATTGTCTGTCTTAACTGTCTGCTGGTTTACCAAGTCCCAGCCGGTTTACAACTCCGGCCGGGTCATACTGTGGGGTATATCCCTGACACTAACCGACCACCACCTTTGGTTTAACATTGAAGGTCTTCAACCACATGCCGAAGTGGGGCCTGGTGCGGAGGAAGGCCTCGCACACGACGATAAACGCCGAGATGTTGAGGATAAAATTGGGGGCCAGATCATGAAAATCCAGCCTGTAGTAGAACATGAGCCCGTGGACAAACGGGTGAAGGGGAAATCCCAGTCCATGGACAAAGTGGGTAAGGAAAACTACCCTCTCATGGGGTTCGGGCGAAGGGATGATCTGCCCCGCATCTGGCAACCGGTGCGTGATTTCCGCGACTAGATATCCGGCTTCCCATAGCTTTGTGATGTTCTCTTCCGTGACGGAGGAGACCATCTACTTGCCTCCCGCTCCGGACATGCTTGGACGGTTTGAGGAGAAAGACGCAAACTTGGGCGCTGGAGCTCGAGTGTGTGAGAATGGATAAGCAAGGAGGAAGAAGGTGTGGGTAAAAAGGGTGAATCTTTGTCCCTTCAGAAGGGCGGAGGAGGCGATGCGCCTCCCCACTTACCTGGTAAAATCGCTTATTCCCCGAACGCCGTAATTGATGGCGCGGTTGGGTTACCCATACCTGTATTGATGAGAATCCCGTGATAAGGGGACACGATCTCTGCTTCGACAAGACATGTCAAGAAAACCGCCTCGCGATATGTGCAGTGCCGGTTGAGAGAAACGGTTCGAATAATGACAGGGCCGTGGTATGATGTCATGCTATCAAATGTGTCGGCAGATTAGATTTGTGGAAATATTATTCTCTCTACGATGGTATATGGAACTTGTTTTGCAGAGCCAAACACTATCCTTGTGTTTAAAATCTTCTATGGAGTATTTGGAGGAAGAACCCGCCTGGCAATGCCGAAGACAAATCTGCGCGCCGGACTCATCATCATTGAAGCCTGGTTCAGGGGCTACTGAGGGAGTCCTGGATTAGGGGGTCTCCGGACAGCTAGACTATATCCTTTGGCTGGACTGTTGGACTATGAAGATACAAGATTGAAGACTTCGTCCCGTGTCCGGATAGGACTCTCCTTGGCGTGGAAGGCAAGCTTGATAATACGGATATGTAGATCTCCTCCCTTCTAACTGACTCTGTGTAACCCTAGCCCCCTCCGGTGTCTATATAAACCAGAGGGTTTAGTCCGTAGGACAACAACAATCATACCATAGGCTAGCTTCTAGGGTTTAGCCTCTACGATCTCGTGGTAGATCAACTCTTGTAATACTCATATCATCAAGATCAATCAAGCAGGACGTAGGGTATTACCTCCATTGAGAGGGCCCCAACTTGGGTAAACGTCATGTCCCCCGCCTCCTGTTACCATCCGCCTTAGACGCATAGTTCGGGACCCCCTACCCGAGATCCGTCGGTTTTAACAGCGACACATACCCTTTAGAAATTATTCAGACTGCCGTATCTATAGTTGATGTCATGAATTTCATAGCTCAAGGTCAGAAGATTGATCCCTCTGTGCTCTGTTGTAGCTCTTAGAGACATTGAAATAGCTTGCTCAGATTTGCCATCATGATGGCCTGATAGAACATAAAGAGCAAACTGATAATATCTTGAAAACAGTCTGTCAAGCATTCATTTTCTAATTACAGGTTATGCACCCAATGCCGAAAAAGAGATGGTGTATTAATATGTGGCACTTCTGGGCAAAGGTTTATTTAGTACGTGAGCCAAATATTAGGTACCTTGCCTGGTAAGGTATATATATTTTAAGACAATTAAGTCGTATTGAAAGATGGAACGAGAAGATTCATTCTTTGAATATGTGATTGCAATATAATGCAGCCAGGTCACACGCACACAGACTTGGTTAGTTTGGCCTCTTTACATATGTCATTATTCGCAATCTCGTTTTAGAATGCAGCCAGGTCACACGGCCAGGTCTGCGTTGACCTATGTGTCTTTGCTACGGTGATGGCTCTCTAGAAAATCATCATCACTACGCCAGTCACACAACGAGGTACAAAATGACGTCTGCCACATCACTACGCCATGGCTCTCTGGAAATCATCTCCCCGACATTGCCTTTCTCCAAGCCTCCAGGTAAGCCGACCAATTCCATACATTGTTTTTCATTGTCGAAATCTAACAAACCTTGAATTTCACCCACCGTTCATTTAATAGAACATACTGCTTTGCCCGCAAGAAACATGAATCTATTTGCCTCACTAAACTGGTTAGCTCTCTATTCGGTTTGAGTATGGATCGGTGGTTCAGAACAATATAAGTGTTGGGGAACGCAGTAATTTCAAAAAAATTCCTACGCACACACAAGATCATGGTGATGCTTAGCAACGAGAGGGGAGAGTGTTGTCTACGTACCCTCATAGACCGTAAGCGGAAGCGTTATGACAACGCGGTTGATGTAGTCGTACGTCTTCACGATCGACCGATCCTAGTACCAAAAGTACGACACCTCCATGATCTGCACACGTTTGGCTCGGCGACGTCCCATGAACTCATGATCCAGCAGAGTGTCGAGGGAGAGCTTTGTCAGCACGATGGCATGATGACGGTGATGATGATGCTACCAGAACAGGGCTTCGCCTAAGCACCACTACGATATGACCGAGGTGGATTATGGTGGAGTGGGGCACCGCATACGGCTAAGAGATCAATGATCAACTTGTGTGTCTATGGGGTGCCCCCTCCCCCGCATATAAAGGAGTGGAGGAGGGGGAGGGCCGGCCATCTACTATGGCGTGCCCTGGGGAGTCCTACTCCCATCAGGAGTAGGATTCCCCCCTTCCATGTAGTAGGAGTAGGAGAGAAGGAAAGGAAAGAGAGAAGAAAGGAAGGAGGGTGTGCCGCCCTTCCCGCCCAGTTCAATTCGGACTAGGCCTTGGGGGGCATGCGGCCTGCCCTAGGAAGGCCCTCCCTCTCTCCCCTAAAGCCCATTAGGGCCCATATACTCCCCGGGGGGGTTCCGGTAACCCCCGGTACTCCGGTTAATTCCCGAACTTACCCGGAACCATTCCGATGTCCAAACATAGTCATCCAATATATCGATCTTTATGTCTTGACTATTTCGAGACTCCTCGTCATGTCTGTGATCATATCCGGGACTCTGAACAACCTTCGGTACATCAAAACCTATAAACTCGTAATACCGATCATCACCGAACGTTAAGCGTGCGGACCCTACGGGTTCGAGAACTATGTAGACATGACCAAGACACGTCTCTGGTCAATAACCAATAGCGGAACCTGGAAATTCATATTGGATCCCACATATTCTACGGAGATCTTTATCGGTCAAACCGCATAACGATATACGTTGTTCCCTTTGTCATTGGTATGTTACTTGCCCGAGATTCGATCATCGGTATCTCAAAACCCAATTCAATCTCGTTACCGGCAAGTCTCTTTACTTGTTCTGTAATGCTATGTCCCATAACTAACTCATTAGTCACATTGCTTGCAAGGCTTATATTGATGTGCATTACCGAGAGGGCCTAGAGATACCTCTCCGACAATCAGAGTGACAAATCCTAATCTCGATCTATGTCAACTCAACAAACACCATCGGAGACACCTGTAGAGCACCTTTATAATCACCCAGTTACGTTGTGACATTTGGCAGCACACAAAGTGTTCCTCCAGTATTCGGGAGTTGCATGATCTCATAGTCATAGGAACATGTACAAGTTATGGAGAAAGCAATAGCAACAAACTAAATGATCATCGTGCTAAGCTAACGGATGGGTCAAGTCAATCACATCATTCTCTAATGATGTGATCCTGTTAATCAAATGACAACTCATGTCTATGGTTAGGAAACATAACCATCATTGATTCAACGAGCTAGTTAAGTAGAGGCATACTAGTGACATCCTATTTGTCTATGTATTCACACATGTACTAAGTTTCTGGTTAATACAATTCTAGCATGAATAATAAACATTTATCATGATATAAGGAAATATAAATAACAACTTTATTATTGCCTCTAGGGCATATTTCCTTCAGTCTCCCACTTGCACTAGAGTCAATAATCTAGATTACATTGTAATGATTCTAACACCCATGGAGTCTTGGTGTTGATCATGTTTTGCTCGTGAGAGAGGTTTAGTCAACGGGTATGCAACATTTAGATCTGTATGTATCTTGCAAATCTCTATGTCTCCCTCCTTGACTTGATCGTGGATGGAATTGAAGCGTCTCTTGATGTGCTTCGTTCTATTGTGAAATCTGGATTCCTTTGCCAAGGCAATTGCACCAGTATTGTCACATAAGATTTTCATTGGACCCGATGCACTAGGTATGACACCTAGATCAGATATGAACTCCTTCATCCAGACTCCTTCATTTGCTGCTTCCGAAGCACCTATATACTCCGCTTCACACATAGATCCCGCCACGACGCTCTGCTTGGAACAGCACCAACTGATAGCTCCACCATTTAATAAAAACACATATCCGGTTTGTGACTTAGAGTCATCCGGATCAGTGTCAAAGCTTGCATCGACATAACCGTTTACGACGAGCTCTTTATCACCTCCATATACGAGAAACATATCCTTAGTACTTTTCAGGTATTTTAGGATGTTCTTGACCGCTGTCCAGTGATCCACTCCTGGATTATTTTGGTACCTCCCTGCTAAACTGATAGCAAGGCACACATCAGGTCTGATACACAACATTGCATACATGATAGATCCTATGGCTGAAGCATAGGGAACACCTTTCATTTTCTCTCTATCTTCTGAAGTGGTCGGGTATTGAGTCTTACTCAACTTCACACCTTGTAACATGGGTAAAAACCCTTTCTTTGCCCGATCCATTTTGAACTTCTTCAAAACTTTATCAAGGTATGTGCTTTGTGAAAGTCCAATTAAGCGACTTGATCAATCTCTATAGATCTTGATGCCCAATATATTGAAGGAAATATGCCCTAGAGGCAATAATAAAGTTATTATTTATTTCCTTATTTCATGATAAATGTTTATTATTCATGCTAGAATTGTGTTAACCGGAAATATAATACATGTGTGAATACATAGACAAACAAAGTGTCACTAGTATGCCTCTACTTGACTAGCTTGTTAATCAAAGATGGTTATGTTTCCTAACCATAGACATGTGTTGTCATTTGATTAACGGGATCACATCATTAGGAGAATGATGTGATTGACATGACCCATTCTATTAGCTTAGCACCCGATCATTTAGTATGTTGCTATTGCTTTCTTCATGACTTATACATGTTCCTATGACTATGAGATTATGCAACTCCCGTTTGCCGGAGGAACACTTTGTGTGCTACCAAACGTCACAACGTAACTGGGTGATTATAAAGGAGCTCTACAGGTGTCTCCAAAGGTACATGTTGGGTTGGCGTATTTCGAGATTAGGATTTGTCACTCCGATTGTCGGAGAGGTATCTCTGGGCCCTCTCGGTAATGCACATCACATAAGCCTTGCAAGCATTGCAACTAATGAGTTAGTTGCGAGATGAGGTATTACGAAACGAGTAAAGAGACTTGCCGGTAATGAGATTGAACTAGGTATTAAGATATTGACGATCGAATCTCGGGCAAGTAACATACCGATGACAAAGGGAACGACGTATGTTGTTATGCAGTCTGACCGATAAAGATCTTCGTAGAATATGTGGGAGCCAATATGAGCATCCAGGTTCCGCTATTGGTTATTGACCGGAGACATGTCTCGGTCATGTCTACATTGTTCTCAAACTCGTAGGGTCCGCACGCTTAAGGTTTCGATGACAGTTATATTATGAGTTTATGAGTTTTGATGTACCGAAGGAGTTCGGAGTCCCGGATGAGATCGGGGACATGACGAGGAGTCTCGAAATGGTCGAGATGTAAAGATCGATATATTGGACGACTATATTCGGACATCGGAAAGGTTCCGAGTGATTCGGGTATTTTTCGGAGTACCGGAGAGTTACGGGAATTCGCCGGGGAGTATATGGGCCTTATTAGGCTTTAGGGGAAAGAGAGAGGAGAGGTTGGGCGCCCCCCAAGGCCTAGTCCGAATTGGACTAGGGGGAGGGGCTGCGCCCCTCCTTCCTTCTCTTCTCCCTTCTCTTGCCTTGACTCCTACTCCTACTACTTGGAAGGGGGTGTCAGTGTCAAAACCGGCGAATCTCGGGTAGGGGGTCCCGAACTGTGCGTCTAGGATCGATGGTAACAGGAGGCAGGGGACACAATGTTTTACCCAGGTTCGGGCCCTCTTGATGGAGGTAAAATCCTACGTCCTGCTTGATTAATATTGATGATATGGGTAGTACAAGAGTAGATCTACCACGAGATCAGAGAGGCTAAACCCTAGAAGCTAGCCTATGGTATGATTGTTTGTATATATGATCTATCGACTAGCCTGGCCCTGGTTTATATAATGCACCAGAGGCCTAGGTTAACAAGAGTCCTAGCCGAATACGCCGGTGGGGAGAAGTCCTTGTCTTGATCGCCAAGTCTTGTGGAATCTTCCTTGTATGCGGCAGCTGTCCGAACTGGCCCATGAGTATACGGCCACGGGGGTCCTCGGGCCAATCTATTAGATCGGGAGATGACGTGTTGAGTACCCCCTAGTCCAGGACACCGTCAGTAGCCCCCTGAACCGGTCTTCAAGTTAGGGACACTCCTTGATTCTTCCGAACTGTTCTTCATCTTCAGTCGTCGGTCTTGAAAACTGGTTCAACAAATCTTCTTTATCTTGATCTTGAGGATCACCGAAATGCATTCGACGGGTTTACACGTCGGGTATCCGAGGAGCCCCTTTAAGTTTCCGGCCTTTATAAATGCCTTGTTATTTTTATGCCACACCTCGGGTTTGAAGTTGTTCCCGGGAGGCAGTGTCCTCTTGCGTCCGAGCTCCGACGCTGGACTGCATTAGAGGTATCTTTTGCAGCCGAGCACCAACACTGGACTGCTTTCCGAGCTCCAACGCCAGAATGTATCTGAGCTCCCACGCAGGACTGTGTCCAAACTCCAACACCGGACTATATCCGAGGTGTCATATCACCTTGGTTCAAAAAAGTTGAAGGAGTTTAGCCGAGCTTAATGCCGGAAATGCCCTCTATGGAGCCAGCCACTAGCGCCCGAGCTTTATGTCGGACTGCTTCCGAGGTGGTGCACCACCCCGACTATGGGCCGATTGTTTTTCAATATTTTTTATTGGTGGAATTTATTCTCTACCGAGATATATAGCCAGTAGCCCTCAAGGTGTGTATCGGTCTAAAACCCGAGATGCACATGAAGGATGACGTAAGACCGCTGATCCTAGTAGCCGCTGAGACTCAGGTTGATTTGCAAAATCGACCTGAGGATCAAGTCCTAGCTCGGCAGAATACTTCGGGACACTAAAAGCGACATGCTCAGTCCTCGAGACTCGGGTTGGGTGCGGCCGACCAACCTGAGGATCAAAATCTCCTCGGAAACTATATTGCACATAAAATTTTCTGCATTGGACAAGCAATGTAGTAGCTCCCGAGACACTGGTCGGGTGGCAACACCAGATCAGGGGATCGATGTGCCCCTTTAATATTTGTAAATAATAAGCCCGAAGCCCAGTAGCCCCCGAGCCTTAATGCGGGCACAGGTGGCCGAATTAAGGATCAATATCCATAGTAAAATCACAAATTATGTGTAATGACTCTATGTATCCAAGTACTTTACGTCATTAATGCTCGGATCTGCATTGTACAAAACTTTGTTGACCGACCATCGGCTTCCACCTCCTCGGCCAGTAGCCGAGGAGTGTTTGTCCTACTTTAGCCTTTATGAGGGCAAAGATTTACAACAAACAAGGCAATCTGGCCATACGGTTTTATAAACAAAGGTACGCAGAGAGATATGTTATATTACTGTTTAACAAAAGAAATGTCTTCCAAAGAAAATAGTCCCGCTATCGGTTCCTTTCTTTGGGTTGTCATGCTAAGCATGATCATTAAACCTTAGCTCTAATGTAAGAGCAAAATATCGAGGATTTAGTTTGGGAGGCCAGTTAATAGCCCCTGGTAGTGTTCGGCGACAGTCAGGGTCACGCCGTAAACACTTTTGCCAATGTTATGAACGGCCCGTCTTTTAACATAGTCATCAGATCGCTGACCAGTTTACGCTTATTGTGACAGTCAGTTTTCGGCTTTCTTCACTGAGGTGCTTAACCATGTGAGCTGGAAGCACAATCGCAGTGGTTCTCCCTTTGCACGCCTAGCCGAACAAAACGGAACATAGGAAGCAAGTGCAGGAGCCGGGCAACCCAACTATTGACTGAAGACACAATTCGAAACCGATGCATATATAGCAATATCTGAGAATGTTTTTGCCGAATCCCTAAAGGTGTCCAGCATTGCACTGTGAGACTAATGCTGGAAAAGCACAAATAGTTTAAAAGTGCCAAAAAGCTTGGAAAACCAAGAAACGTCAGTAAAAGCATGACGTCCGAACAAGATCAAGTGTTCGGTGCCAATCCAAAAATTGGTCTTAAAAAAGGAAGTGCTTCTGTCGTGCTTTAACATGATACATCCTATCTCAAGACTTCGAGCGGGTCAGCCTACAGCTTCAACCTCCTATCCCGAGGGCGGAGTACTTCTCATTAGGCCACTTTAGCAAACTAAACTCTAGCGGCTTTGAGAGAGAAATTAGGCTCCCCGGCTAGTGACCACACACTCGCGTCGAAAAAAGGAGTGATAAATAATAATAATAAAACTTTGCAACGACTAAGAAGAAGAACACTTATTATAAAACAGCTCAAATAAACTTAAGATCCCCCAAGTGACTTGGGTATAAGAATGATTGCATGTACCGAAGTACTTATATCATATCTATGTTCAACCGAACTTTAAACGCGTCTTAACTGACCGTCGGCTTCCCTCTCTTCGGTCAAGGACCGAAAAGTGTTATGTACTCCATTTGTCGAGAGTATCGACGGTGTTTCCAATAACCAGGCAATTAGGTCATAAGGCTGTAACAGACAAAGCGCGCTCAGGGAACTTATGCTATATTACCGCGAAGTGTAAGAAGCATATTCGAAGAAAATAGTACCCCCACCGATACCTTTCTTTGGTGCTCATTGTTATTATGAGACTTGTGCAATAGATTTTTTGTACTCATGAGTTCCGTTATGTGCCGACCATCATTGAAAACTATAAGAGCGCTAGCTTTCGGCTTCACCCAGTCTGAGGTCCGGCTCGGGCGACCCGATCATGACAATCGCAGGGGTGCTCCCTTTACTCCCTAGCCGAACAATCGGGAATGTAGGGGTAAACACAGGAGCGAGGCAACCCAGCTTGCAAATTGCTTAAGTCAATATGGTGCATATTGTCGCGTAATACACGAACAAGGAACGAAGCCGTACAAGTATAATCATATGCAATAGGGAAAGCTTCATAAAGGAAGCCCCCAAGTAAACGGGGTATTTGAATTTATGCGTCACAAACAAAGTTTGGACACAGAAATTTTTTACAAGCAACTTTTTTCCAAAAAAGTATAATGCTTGGTCGAACCGAACACAAGTTAGAAATTAAAGCTTTGAGCGTGAAAGCGACTTAGCTGGTTAATGTGTTCGTTATTGATGACGCGGTCCGAGCTTGATGTGGGGCAAGGTTCCATCCCTCAAGCTGGTCCCGAGGTGGCGGAGCGGAGAGCTCGACACGCCGAAGTGGTGACATAGCACAGTCGATGCAGACCGGCAGAGTGACGCCGAAGTCCCCGGATCATTTTCCTGTGCACAAAAATAGTGCAAACGGGAGATAATAGTAATGATGATAATTAAAAAAATCGTTGCACAATAAATAATTTATGTAAAGTGAGTAATAAAAGAAATATGGCCTGGCACCAAAGTCAATGTCCATGCAGGGCGTCGGCGTGATGCGGTAAAGGCATGGCAAAGCCTGAATTCGCAGGTCGGTCCGAGCTCCGGATGCGGCGTTCGCCGGACTATGTACGGAAACTGACCGAACCACCATGCGACTGTCGTTAATGCGGCCATCATTTGATAGACCTGTGTACATATAATGGACAAACCAGAGTAATAATTCCTTGGAAAAAATGAACCCAAACAAGCAAAAAATACTGGGATTAATAGCACCTGGTTTATTTGTTGTAGCAATCCGAAGGAAGGTGATTCCCAAAATTGGGACTCACTCGGCACACCCATTGCCTGATGGGCGATAAAACGACGACATGGCAATGCTGGTAAAGGTTGGCTCGCCGAGGCAAAGCCCTCGGCCCAGCTAACGTGACAGAGCTGGTTGGCTAGTGACGCCGAAGTGTCCGGAGTAGGTTGATGAAGAGATTGCGAAGCCCCCGGTCCAGCCGAGATGTCGAAGCCTCGATGTCAGCCGATGAGTCGAAGTAGGTCGGCGTGATGGACACCAACTTGAAGAAGTAATAGTGCGGCCATGTCGATGTAGGTCGTGACATGGTCGATGCCGGCTTGAAGAAGCGACCGTGCGGCGATGCCGGTATGCCTGCTATGTGTAATCCGTGGGGCGGCGATGTTGGTGATGATTTATCCTTCGTGATAGTTTGAGATATTGGAGAACAATTGTTGTATTGATTTGGGGCCTCAAGGGCTGTTTATATAGTTTACAAAGCTTGGGCTCCAAGACTAGACTAATAGAGATAGATTACAATACGAATAGTCTTATACTCTAATATCCCCCCCGTAGTCTCAACATCAGGTGTAACAATGTTGAGACTAGAGCGTATGTCGGTGAATGATGCAGTCAGGAGTCCTTTGGTAAAAATGTCAGCAAATTGGGCACTTGTAGGAACATGAAGAACGCGAACCTCGCCAAGAACCACCTTTTCACGAACAAAGTGAATGTCAATCTCAATGTGCTTTGTGCGACGATGTTGAACTGGATTGGAAGCCATGTAGACTGCAGAGATGTTATCACAGTAAACAATGGTAGCACGTGGAAGCGGACGATGAAGTTCAACGAGAAGCTGCTGTAGCCACACCGCCTCGGCCACAGCGTGAGCAACCGCCCTATACTCAGCCTCAGCAGAAGACCTGGAAACTGTTACTTGCCTTTTAGAACACCAAGAAACAAGATTATCACCCAAATAAACGCAAAATCCGGATGTAGATCGTCGAGTATCTGGACAACCTGCCCAGTCTGCATCAGAATAAACTGTCAAGCTTGTAGGTGAAGAAGAATTAAAAAGGAGACCACGATCAAGAGTGCCTTTTAAATAGCGGAGAATGCGTCTGACATGAGCCAGATGAGGAGCACGAGGGTCATGCATAAAGAGACAGGCTTGCTGAATGGAATAGGAGATGTCAGGACGAGTAAGAGTGGCATATTGAAGAGCGCAAGTGATGCTACGATATAAAGTGGGATCAGAAAGAGGATCACCATCAGCCGACAGTTTAGCACCAATGTCGACTAGAGTACGAGAGGGTTGACAATCAGACATACCAGAACAAGAAAGCAAGTCCAAAATGTATGACTGTTGAGAAAGAAAGAGTGAAGACTTTGTGCGAGAAACATTAATACCTAGGAAATGATGAAGAGGACCAAGATCAGTCATGGAAAACTCACGATTGAGAGAAGAGATGATATGTTGAAGAAGAGAATCAGAACTAGCCGTGAGAATGATATCATCAACATAGAGCAAGAGGTAGGTAGTGTGAGTAGGAGACTGATAAACAAAAAGAGAAGAATCAGATTTGGAGGGAATAAAGCCTATGGTTTGAACAAAAGTAGCAAAGTGTTGAAACCATGCACGAGGAGCTTGTTTAAGGCCATAAAGAGATTTATTGAGGAGACAAACAAAATTTGGAGAGGAGGGATTCTCAAAACCAGAGGGTTGCTGACAATAAACAGTTTCATTGAGAGTGCCATGAAGAAAAGCATTTTTAACATCAAGTTGATGAATAGGCCAAGAAGAGGAAACAGCAAGACTAAGAACAACATGAATAGTGCTTGGTTTAACAACGGGAGAAAAAGTCTCATCAAAGTCAATACCAGGCTACTGGGAGAAACCACAACACACCCAACGAGCTTTGTAACGAGCGAGAGTGCCATCGGAATGAAATTTATGATGAAAAACCCATTTGCCAGAAACAATGTTAACACCAGGAGGTTTGGGAACAAGAGTCCATGTATTATTTTGCTGAAGAGCTTCAAATTCATCGCGCATAGCGGAAAGCCAGAGAGGATCAAGAAGAGCTCGCTTATAACTGGTAGGAATAGGAGAGATGGTTGGGGTGGCAGTAAGATTGAGACGTTTTGTGGGGAGAAGAAATCCTCGTTTTCCACGGGTGCACATGACATGATCATTGGTGGGCGGTGGTATAAGAACGGCATTGGGTGGTAGTGGGTTTTTGGATGAAGAAGACGGTGAGGGAGAAGAATCAGAGGTGGTTGCCGTGGTAGGATGTGGTGAGGGCAAGATGGCTGGGGTAGAGGATGCAGTCGTGGGAGAGGTGGGGGACGGGGCAGGAGGGTGGCTGACGGTAGGCAACTCCGTCTGAGAAACGGAGCAAGATTCCATGGCAGTAGAGATGACCGAAGGATGAACTAGAGAAGAGGTTTTGGTGGTGGCGGATTGTGGTGGAGTTGGTGTTGTGGTTGTAGTGATAGAAAAAGGAAAAGTATTTTCATCGAATGTGACATGATGAGAGAGAATGATACGACCAGAAGATGGATCGAAGCAATGATATCCTTTGTGATGATCAGAAAGACCAAGGTGAATGTAAGGTAGTGAGCGTGGTTCTAGTTTGTTGGAGGCGGTAGAGGCGATGTTGGGAAAGCATAGACAGCCAAAAACACGCAGAAAAGAATAGTCAGGGTGGGAGAGAAAAAGAGATTGGAAAGGCGAATAAAGAGGGCAAGTTTTAGTTGGTCGAATATTAAGAAGTAGTGTGGCGGTGCGAAGGGCTTCAACCCAAAAACAGGAAGGAAGAGAAGCTTGTAAAAGCAAGGTGCGAAGAACATCATTAATAGAGCGAAGACAATGTTCAGCTTTACCATTTTGAGAAGATGTATAAGGGCATGAAAAACGAAGAAGAATGCCTTGAGAGAGAAAGAAGGTGCGGTTTTGGGTGTTATCAAATTCATGACCGTTATCACATTGAATAAATCGAATTGGCAAGCCAAAGTGTGTGATTACATATTGTCGAAAGTTGAGAAAAATTGCAGGTACTTCAAATTTAGCGCGAAGAGGAAAAGACCAAGTATAGTGAGAATAATCATCCAAGATCACAAGATAATATTTATAACTAGAAACACTAGGGACTGGAGAGGTCCATAAATCACAGTGAAGTAACTCAAAAGGAAAAGTAGTAATGGTAGTAGAGGTTCCAATAGGTAATCTAACATGTTTGCCGCATTGACATGCATTACAGAGAGAGGGATTATGAGGACTGCTAGAACTAGGGATACAGAATTCTTGGAGTAAAGACGTCAAAGTATTTTTGCTGGGGTGACCGAGACGACGATGCCATAGATCAACTGATGTGAGCATGGCACGAGGGGTGGATGTGGGCGCGCCATGAAGATGATAAAGATCGCCCGTGCTATTGTACCGAGCGAGGACCGCCCCCGTTGTCAAATCCTTCACAGACAAACCAAGAGGGTCAAAGGCCAGGATAACTTTGTTGTCAATGCAAAATTGTCTAATAGAAATAAAATTTTTGATGATGGAAGGAACAACAAGAATATTGCATAGAAGAAAATTGGCATGAGAGGAAGGGATGTAAGAGTGACTGGTGCATGAAACAGGGATGGTGGAGCCATCGCCAATGGTGATCGTGGAAAAAGCAGAAGGAAAACAAGCTGACAATAAATTCATATTTGAAGACATATGCATGGATGCACCAGAATCGAAAATCCAATCCGTACCTGCGTCGTTGAGGACAAAATTGTTCATGGCGTTGATGAAGGCGGCTTGGTCCCAAGCCGGCTGTTGGGGAGGAGCAGAGGGGCCAGGAGCTTGCATGTTGACGTAGGGGATAGCGGATGGGTAGTATGCATACGGGGCCTGCATGTTGTAGGAGGCCGGCATGGTGTTGTAGGGCGACGGCGGTCCTGGCTTGCTGGGAGGCGGAGTAGAGGTGGCGGTGTAGACGTGCGCCGGTGGCCTGGGTCCAAGGAGTCCCGGAGAGCCGGTGGCTGGACGAAGACCGGGGCTCCACGTGCCCGTGTACGCAGGAGGGGCACCATACGGTGAAGGGGTCGACCACGGCATCGACCAAGCCTGTACGAGGCCAGTCCAAGGATCATGCTGAGGAGGCCATGGTGACGGAGCTGGTGGCGCTGGAGCGGTGGATGACGAGGCTAGTGCAGGTCCGGCAGGACGAGATGCAGGAGGCCGGTAGATTGGATTCTTGCCCTTGTAGTTGGGGCTCGGGCGCCAGCCTGGTGGTGGTGTTGAGGCCGCGGCGGCCACAGCAGGAGTTGGAGGGGCGGCCGGTTGCCGCGTCAGCCCAGGCATGGGAGCTGCAGAAGAGGATGCTGCAGCATGAAACACCTGCGGCGCCCGTTGCGCCTTGCGAGCCTGGTTCTTCTCTTCTTGCTGGAGGATCGAGCGGACCTCCTTGAAGGTGGGGTATGGCTTGAGCATGGGTATGAAGGACTGCTGCTTCTCGAATTGATCACCGAGACCTTGGAGGAGGGCGTTCATGAGAGTACGATCCTCGACGTGATCACCAAGTTCACGGAGTTCATCACCGATAGCCTTGATTCGCTGGCAGAAGATGGAGACTGGGACATCTCCCTGCATGGTTGTGCGTAGCTCAGTGTTGAGGGCGTTGATTCGCGCGTCGGAGTTGTCCTGAAACAGCTGTGAAGGGAAGCCCAGAGATCGGCGGCGGTGGCGTCATCGTCGGAGACCAGATTGAAAAGCTCCGTGGAGATGCGTGTGTAAATCCACTGGATGATGGCGAGATCATCTTTCACCCAGCGAGGATCAGCGGGCTGTGGCGGGTAGGAGGGATCAATATGGTGGCATAGGCCGCAGCACCCGAGATGGATGATGAAGAGATGGCGCCAATGGTAGTAGTTGTGGATGCCGAGGTCTAATGAGATCGGTATGAAGGGAGAGACGTCGGCAATGGTGTCGGCTAGGGAGAACATTGGGTTTGGAGGGGGAGGTGTTTGGGTAGTTGTAGAGGAGGAGGTAGAGGACGGGGCACCGGCGGCGCGGAACTCGGCCATGGAGAAGAGGGGCCGAGTCAGCCGGGGCGGCAGCGCGGGTGGCGGTGCCATAGCAGGTGCGGAAAACCTAGGCGTCGGATACCATGATAGTTTGAGATATTGGAGAATAATTGTTGTATTGATTTGGGGCCTCAAGGGCTGTTTATATAGATTACAAAGCTTGGGCTCCAAGACTAGACTAATAGAGATAGATTACAATACGAATAGTCTTATACTCTAATACTTTGCGATGCCGGACTCTTGTTCGGCTTGCCGAGATGATGATCCGAAGAAGTTGAGCTCATCTCAACAAAGTGATGCCGCATCTAGCGTAGGTCGGCAACCGTGGAGTAATATTGCCAGACTGGTTCGGCACCAGCATGATGTTGAAGATCATGTTCAAAAGATCTTAAAGTTAGTGGGATGTGTTCGGGAACAAAACACAATACCCCATAAAAAACTTCCTTCAAAAGGGATGTCCGAAACCCCGTTCATAAAAAAGATGAACTCGGGTCGGATTCGTTTTCGCGCAGAAAATAGATCTGAAAAGGGATGCACTAATCGGAAGGTTCCCGGAGTTTGGACGGTCGGATCGAGATGAAATCTTGAGAGGTGGTAGATATAGAAATTCCGCAGCCGATCAACGGTTGGATCTTCCAAAGGACGTCCGAGCTAGAAGCTGGACACCACGCCCTAAACTCATCCCAATTCCCGTCCAGATTTGACAGGGCTCCGGTATATCGTGGATTTCCAGAGATTCCACCATCAGAACTCGACGAAATTTTCCAGGGTTGTTATAGACTCAATTCCGCACAATTCCACCAAAGCAATCGTCAAAGCGATACTCGAGGAGCTGGTGGCGGCAGATACGAGTTCGCTATCCAAAAAAACAGCACGGTCGCTTGAGGGCAATGTTGACGTTGAGCCCCCGAGCTCCATAGATGATTCCTCCGTGATCTTGCTTGAGATCGGAGTTGATGTTTCATGAAGGCCCTCGTCCGAACATGGTGATCCGAACACGGGGCGCAATTCTTGGTCGAACCAAGGTGACCAGTCGAGCTGGTGACGAAGATGCCGAAGTCGCAGTTGATCTGCAGGCGAGCCATCGAACCTTTTGTCGATCACATAGCGGAACTCTCAATGAAAGCACCAATGACGGTGTCAAAACCGGCGGATCTCGGGTAGGGGGTCCCAAACTGTGCGTCTAGGATCGATGGTAACAGGAGGCAGGGGACACGATGTTTTACCCAGGTTCGGGCCCTCTTGATGGAGGTAAAACCCTACGTCCTGCTTGATTAATATTGATGATATGAGTAGTACAAGAGTAGATCTACCACGAGATCAGAGAGGTTAAACCCTAGAAGTTACCCTATGGTATGATTGTTTGTATATATATGATCTATCGACTAGCCTGGCCCTGGTTTATATAATGCACCAGAGGCCTAGGTTAACAAGAGTCGTAGCCGAATACGCCGGTGGGGAGAAGTCCTTGTCTTGATCGCCAAGTCTTGTGGAATCTTCCTTGTATGCGGCAGCTGTCTGAACTGGCCCATGAGTATACGGCCACGGGGGTCCTCGGCCCAATCTATCAGATCGGGAGATGACATGCTGAGTACCCCCTAGTCCAGGACACCGTCAGGGGGGAATCCTACTCCCGGTGGGAGTAGGACTCCTCCAGGGCGCGCCATAGGGGCCGGCCCTCTCCCCCCTCCTCCACTCCTTTATATACGTGGCCAAGGGGCACCCCATAGACACACAAGTTGATCTTCGTGATCGTTCTCTTAGCCGTGTGCGGTGCCCCCCTCCATCATAATCCTCGATAATATTGTAGCGGTGCTTAGGCGAAGCCCTGCGACGGTAGAACATCAAGATCGTCACCACGCCGTCATGCTGACGGAACTCTACCCCGACACTTTGCTGGAACGGAGTCCGGGGATCGTCATCGAGCTGAACGTGTGCTAGAACTCGGAGGTGCCGTAGTTTCGGTGCTTGATCGGTCGGGCCATGAAGACGTATGACTACATCAACCGCGTTGTGCTAACGCTTCCGCTGTCGGTCTACGAGGGTACGTAGATTACACTCTCCCCTCTCATTGCTATGCATCACCATGATCTTGCGTGTGTGTAGGAATTTTTTTGAAATTACTACGTTCCCCAATAGTGGTATCGGAGCCTAGGTTTCATGTGTTGATATTATATGCACGAGTGGAACACAAGTGAGTTGTGGGCGATATAAGTCATACTACTTACCAGCATGTCATACTTTGGTTCGGCGATATTGTTGGATGAAGCGGCCCGGACCGACATTACGTGTACGCTTACGCGAGACTGGTTCTACTGACGTGCTTTGCACACAGGTGGCTGGCGGGTGTCAGTTTCTCCAACTTTAGTTGAACCGAGTGTGGCTACGCCCGGTCCTTGCGAAGGTTAAAACAACACCAACTTGACAAACTATCATTGTGGTTTTTATGCGTAGGTAAGAACGGTTCTTGCTAAGCCCGTAGCAGCCACGTAAAATTTGCAACAACAAAGTAGAGGACGTCTAACTTGTTTTTGCAGGGCATGTTGTGATGTGATATGGTCAAGACCTGATGAGTTATAAGTTTTTGTATAAGATGATCATGTTTTGTTGAAGTTATCGGCAACTGGAAAAAGCCTTATGGTCGTCTCTTTATTGCATAAAGATGCAAGCACCAAATAATTGCTTTACTTTATCGCTATGCGATAGCAATAGTTGCAAGAGCAATAGTTGGCGAGACGTCCACGTGACGACACATTGATATAGATAAAGATGATGAAGATCATGGTGTCATGCCGGTGACAATAGAGATCATGACAGTACTTTGGAGATGGAGATCAAAGGCGCAAGATGATGATGGCCATATCATGTCACATATTTTGATTGCATATGATGTTTATCTTTTTATACATCTTATTTTGCTTAGTTTGACGGTAGCATTTTAAGATGATCTCTCACTAATTATCAAGAAGTGTTCTCCCTGAGTATGCACCATTGTGAAAGTTCTTCGTGCTAAGACACCACGTGATGATCGGGTGTGATAGGCTCTATGTTCAAATACAACGGGTGCAAAACAGTTGCATACGCGGAATACTCAGGTTATACTTGACGAGCCAAGCATATACAGATATGGCCTCAGAACACAGAGACGTAAAGATCGATATATTGGACGACTATATTCGGACATCGGAAAGGTTCTGAGTGATTCGGGTATTTTTCGGAGTACCGGAGAGTTACAGGAATACGTATTGGGCCTTATTGGGCCATACGGGAAAGAAGAAAAAGGGCCTCAAGGGTGGCCGCACCCCTCCCCTTGGTCTGGTCCGAATTGGACTAGGGAAGGGGGCACCCCCTTCCTTCCTTCTCCTTTTCCCTTCCTCTTTTCCTATTCCATATGGGAGGTGGAATCCTACTAGGACTAGGGAGTCCTAGTAGGACTCCACACCTGGCGCGCCCCCTCCTAGGGCCGACCTCCTCCCTCCCTTGCTCCTTTATATACGGGGGCAGGGGGGCACCTCTAGACACAAGTTGATCCACGTGATCATATTCTTAGCCGTGTGTGGTGCCCCGTTCCACCATAATTCTCGATAATATTGTAGCGGTGCTTAGGCGAAGCCCTGCGACGGTAGTACACCAAGATCGTCACCACGCCGTCATGCTAACGGAACTCTTCCCCGACACTTTGCTGGATCGGAGTCCGGGGATCGTCATCGAGCTGAACGTGTGCTAGAACTCGGAGGTGCCGTAGTTTCGGTGCTTGATCGGTCGGGCCGTAAAGACGTACGACTACATCAACCGCGTTGTGCTAACGCTTCTGCTGTCGGTCTACAAGAGTACGTAGATTACACTCTCCCCTCTCGTTGCTATGCATCACCATGATCTTGCGTGTGCGTAGGAAATTTTTGAAATTACTACGTTCCCCAACAGTGGCATCCGAGCCTAGGTTTTATGTGTTGATGTTATATGCACGAGTAGAACAAAAGTGAGTTGTGGGCGATATAAGTCATACTGCTTACCAGCATGTCATAGTTTGTTTCGGCGGTATTGTTGGATGAAGCGGCCCGGACCGACATTACGCGTACGCTTACACGAGACCGGTTCTCCCGACGTGCTTCGCACAAAGGTGGCTAGCGGGTGACAGTTTCTTCAACTTTAGTTGAACCGAGTGTGGCTACGCCCAGTCCTTGCGAAGGTTAAAACAACACCAACTTGACAAACTATCGTTGTGGTTTAGATGCGTAGGTAAGATTGGTTCTTGCTTAAGCCTATAGCAGCCACGTAAAACTTGCAACAACAAAGTAGAGGACGTCTAACTTGTTTTTGCAGGGCATGTTGTGATGTGATATGGTCAAGACATAATGCTAAATTTTATTGTATGAGATGATCATGTTTTGTAACCGAGTTATCGGCAACTGGCAGGAGCCATATGGTTGTCGCTTTATTGTATGCAATGCAATCGCGTTGTAATGCTTCACTTTATCACTAAGCGGTAGCAATAGTCATGGAAGCATAAGATTGGCAAGACGACAAAAATGCTACGATGGAGATCAAGGTATCGCGCCGGTGACGATGGTGATCATGACGGTGCTTCGAAGATGGAGATCACAAGCACAAGATGATGGTGGCCATATCATATCACTTATATTGATTGCATGTGATGTTTATCTTTTATGCATCTTATCTTGCTTTGATTGACTGTAGCATTATAAGATGATCTCTCACTAATTATCAAGAAGTGTTCTCCCTGAGTATGCACCGTTGTGAAAGTTCTTCGTGCTGAGACACCACGTGATGATCGGGTGTGATAGGCTCTACGTTCAAACACAACGGGTGCAAAACAGTTGCACACGCAGAATACTCAGGTTATACTTGACAAGCCAAGCATATACAGATATGGTCTCGGAACACGGAGACCGAAAGGTCGAGCGTGAATCATATAGTAGATATGATCAACATAGCGATGTTCACCAATGAAACTACTCCATCTCACGTGATGATCGGACATGGTTTAGTTGATTTGGATCACGTAATCACTTAGAGGATTAGAGGGATGTCTATCTAAGTGGGAGTTCTTAAGTAATATGATTAATTGAACTTTAATTTATCATGAACTTAGTCCTGGTAGTATTTTGCAAATTATGTTGTAGATCAATAGCTCGCGTTGTTGCTTCCCTGTGTTTATTTTGATATGTTCCTAGAGAAAATTGTGTTGAAAGATGTTAGTAGAAATGATGCGGATTGGATCCGTGATCTGAGGTTTATCCTCATTGCTGCACAGAAGAATTATGTCCTTGATGCACCGCTAGGTGACGGACCTATTGCAGGAGCAGATGCACATGTTATGAACGTTTGGCTAGCTCAATATGATGACTACTTGATAGTTTAGTGCACCATGCTTAATGGTTTAGAATCGGTACTTCAAAGACGTTTTGAACGTCATGGAGCATATGAGATGTTCCAGGAGTTGAAGTTAATATTTCAAGCAAATACCCGAGTTGAGAGATATGAAGTCTCCAACAAGTTCTATAGCTAAAAGATGGAGGAGAATCGCTCAACTAGTGAGCATGTGCTCAGATTGTCTGAGTACTACAATCGCTTGAATCAAGTGGGAGTTAATCTTCCAGATAAGATAGTGATTGACAGAATTCTCTAGTCACCATCACCAAGTTAGTAGAACTTTGTGATGAACTATAATATGCAAGGGATAACAGAAACGATTCCCAAGCTCTTCGTGATGCTAAAATCGATGAAGGTAGAAATCAAGAAAAACATCAAGTGTTGATGGTAGACAAGACCACTAATTTCAAGAAAAGGGCAAACGGAAGAAGGGGAACTTCAAGAAGAACGGCAAGCAAGTTGCTGCTCAAGTGAAGAAGCCCAAGTCTGGTCCTAAGCCTGAGACTAAGTGTTTCTACTGCAAAGGGACTGGTCACTGGAAGCAGAACTACCCCAAGTGATTGGCAGATAAGCAGGATGGCAAAGTGAACATAAGTATATTTGATATACATGTTATTGATGTGTACTTTACTAGTGTTTATAGCAACCCCTCAGTATTTGATACTAGTTCAGTTGCTAAGATTAGTAACTCGAAACGGGAGTTGCGGAATAAACAGAGACTAGTTAAGGGTGAAGTGACGATGTGTGTTGGAAGTGGTTCCAAGATTGATATCATCATCATCGCACACTCCCTATACTTTCGGGATTAGTGTTGAACCTGAATAAGTGTTATTTGGTGTTTGCGTTGAGCATGAATATGATTTGATCATGTTTATTGTAATACGGTTATTCATTTAAGTAAGAGAATAAATTGTTGGTCTGTTTACATGAATAAAACCTTATATGGTTACACACCCAATGAAAATAGTTCATTGGATCTCGATCGTAGTGATACACATAATCATAATATTGAAACCAAAAGATGCAAAGTTAATAATGATAGTGCAACTTATTTGTGGCACTGCCGTTTAGGTCATATTGGTGTAAAGCGCATGAAGAAACTCCATGCTGATGGGCTTTTGGAATCACTTAATTATGAATCAGATGATGCTTGCGAACCATGCCTCATGGGCAAGATGACTAAGACTCCTTTCTCCGGAACAATGGAGCGAGCAACAGATTTGTTGGAAATCATACATTCTGATGTATGTGGTCCGATGAATATTGAGGCTCGTGGCAGGTATCATTTTTTTCTGATCTTCACAGATGATTTGAGCAGATATGGGTATATCTACTTGATGAAACACAAGTCTGAAACATTTGAAAAGTTCAAAGAATTTCAGAGTGAAGTGGAGAATCATCGTAACAAAAATAAAAGTTTCTACGATATGATCACAGAAGTAAAATATTTGAGTTACGAGTTTGGCCTTCAGTTAAAAACAATGTGAAATAGTTTCACTAATCACGCCACCTGGAACACCACAGCATAATGGTGTGTCCGAACGTCATAACCATACTTTGTTAGATATGGTGCGATCTATGATGTCTCTTACCGATCTACCACTATCGTTTTAGGGTTATGCATTAGAGACAGCTACATTCACGTTAAATAGGGCACCATCTAAATCCGTTGAGATGACACCGTATGAACTATGGTTTAGCAAAAACCTAAGCTGTCGTTTTTTAAAGTTTGAGGTTGCAATGCTTATGTGAAAAAGTTTCAACTTGATAAGCTCAAACCTAAATCGCATAAGTGCGTCTTCATAGGATATCCAAAGGAAACTATTGGATACACCTTCTATCATAGATCCGAAGGCAAGACTTTTGTTGCTAAATTCGGAAGCTTTCTAGAGAAGGAATTTCTCTCGAAAGAAGTGAGTGGGAGGAAAGTAGAACTTGATGAGGTAATTGTACCTGCTCCCTTATTGGAAAGTAGTTCATCACAGAAATCTGTTCCTGTGACTACTACAACAATTAGTGAGGAAGCTAATGATGATGATCATGTAACTTCAGATCAAGTTACTGTTGGGGAACGTAGTAATTTCAAAAAAATTCCTACGCACACGCAAGATCATGGTGATGCATAGCAACGAGAGGGGAGAGTGTGATCTACGTACCCTTGTAGACTGACAGCGGAAGCGTTAGCACAACGCGGTTGATGTAGTCGTACGTCTTCACGGCCCGACCGATCAAGCACCGAAACTGCGGCACCTCCGAGTTCTAGCACACGTTCAGCTCGATGACGATCCCCGGACTCCGATCCAGCAAAGTGTCGGGGAAGAGTTCCGTTAGCGCGACGGCATGGTGATGATCTTTATGTACTACCGTCACAGGGCTTCGCCTAAGCACCGCTACAATATTATCGAGAATTATGGTGGAAGGGGGCACCGCACACGGCTAAGAATATGATCACGTGGATCAACTTGTGTCTACAGGTGTGATGTCCGGATACTTAGGCTACAGTAATCTCACGATAATGATGCCACGTCATCATGGTTACTATTTTTAATCTTGCGGTGTATCACGTCCCTTTCGAATTCTAACTTAAAATAAAGTTAAACGATAAAAGTTTTCTAAAGTCAAATCTAAAATGTTCAAAGTGTAGCAAATAAATCATATATGATCAGGGTGGTGAACCCAAAATTTTATAAAATGCTTAGATGCACTAAATGATAGAAACAATAGCTAAATTATTTATTTAATCGTCACTTAAATGATTAAATTATTGAAAACTACTTTTAATAAATAAAAGGATAATTGTAGCAGTAATATAATTACTACCACTAATTTAGGTGCTAGAATTATATTTCATAAAACAAAAATAGTGTGAATTAAAACCGTAAAAGAAAAATGTTATAAACAGTTAAACAAAAAAAAAGAAATAGAAGATCCCTCCCCCCCACGTCGCCACTCCCCACCCCTCCCCCGATCCGATCTGGATCGGGGCCCGTCGTGCCCTGCGTTCGACACCGGCGACACCGCCCCCCCCGCCGCCGTCGTTGCCCGTGGCCCACGCCGGGGCCGCATCTGACCGCAGCCGCTGGACCTCGTCGTCCCCGTCCTCAGCCCCGACGACCGCGCACGGCGCCGCCCTCGCCGGATTCTTCAAGCCCTTCCTCGCCGGACTGCCTCCGCGACGAACTCCCTCACGCCTCGACGCCCCCACTCCCCTTCAACGCCGGTGAGGACCCCGGTCCTCCTCTCCGCCCTCTACACGCGCCGTCAGTGAGCCTTGCTGGCTCGCGCCCACGGCGGCCTCGCCTCCGTCCCATGCCCACGATTAGCCATTGCCTCCCCTCGCCCCACAGCTTCGTGCTACGGGAGGTGCCGCTCGCGCTCCCCGCCGTGGCCATCGCCCGCACCGGCGCCCTGGCCGCGTGCCCGCATCGACCGAGCCTCGCCTGACCCCCGCGGCCAAGCCACCGGCTGGCCTTCCCTGCACTGCCGCACACCCCGCGCCTCCCCGTTCGTTCCCTGCTCATCCCGCTCCGGCAACGCCCACGTCTG